>NW_018404966.1:256861-257135 GCF_002113885.1 Mizuhopecten yessoensis
GTCAACTGTATATGTCAGGCCATCCTTACAAGGTGCTGGCTAGCTATCAACTNAACTGTACATGTCAGGCCATCCTTACAAGGTGCTGGCTAGTTATCAACTGTACATGTCAGGCCATCCTTACAAGGTGCTGGCTAGTTATCAACTGTACATGTCATGCCATCATGACAAGGTGCTGGTTAGTTATCATCTGTACATGTCAGGCCATCCTTACAAGGTGCTGGCTAGCTATCAGCTGTACATGTCAGGCCATCCTTACAAGGTGCTGGCTAGT
>NW_018404966.1:259008-266191 GCF_002113885.1 Mizuhopecten yessoensis
ATCATCAACTGTACATATCAGGCCATCCTTACAAGGTGTTGGCTAGTTATAAACTGTACATGTCAGGCCATCCCTACAAGGTGCTGGCTAATCATCAACTGTACATGTCAGGCCATACTTACAAGGTGCTGGCTAGTCATTACCTGTACATGTCAGGCCATCCTGACAAGGCGCTGGCTAGTTATAAGCTGCACATGTCAGGCCATACTTACAAGGTGCTGGCTAGTCATCAACTGTTCATGTCAGGCCATCCTTACAGGGTGCTGGCTGGTTATCAACTGTACATGTCAGGCCATTCTTACAAGGTGCTGGCTAGTTATCAATTGTACATGTCAGGCCATCCCTACAAGGTGCTGGCTAATCATCAACTGTACATGTCAGGCCATTCTTACAAGGTGCTGGCTAGTTATCAATTGTACATGTCAGGCCATCCCTACAAGGTGCTGGCTAATCATCAACTGTACATGTCAGGCCATCTTTACAAGGTGCATGCTAGCTATCAATTGTACATGTCAGGCCATCCCTACAAGGTGCTGGCTAATCATCAACTGTACATATCAGGCCATCCTTACAAGGAGTTGGCTAGTTATAAACTGTACATGTCATGCCATCCTTACAAGGTGCTGGCTTGTTATCAACTGTACATGTCATGCCATCATTACAAGTTGCTGGCTAGTTATCAACTGTACATGTCAGGCGAACCTTACAAGGTGCTGGCTAGCTATCAACGGTACATGTCAGGCCATCCTTACAGGGTGCTGGCTGGTTATCAACTGTACATGTCAGGCAATCCTTACAAGGTGCTGGCTAGCTATCAACGGTACATGTCAGGCCATCCTTACAGGGTGCTGGCTTGTTATCAACTGTACATGTCAGGCCATCCTGACAAGGCGCTGGCTAGTTATAAACTACACATGTCAGGCCATCCTTACGAAGTGCTGACTAGTTATCAATTGTACATGTCAGACCATCCTTACAAAGTGCTGGCTAGCTATCAATTGTACATGCCAGGCCATCCTTACAAGGTGCTGGCTAGCTATCAACTGTACATGTCAGGCCATCCTTACAAAGTGCTGGCTAGCTATCAATTGTACATGCCAGGCCATCCTTACAAGGTGCTGGCTAGTTATCACCTGTACATGTCAGGCCATCCTTATCAGGTGCTGGCTAGCTATCAACTGTACATGTCAGGCCATCCTTATCAGGTGCTGACTAGCTATCAACTGTACATGTCAGGCCATCCTTACAAGGTGCTGGCTAGTTATCAACTGTACATGTCAGGCCATCTTTACAAGATGCATGCTAGCTATCAATTGTACATGTCAGGCCATCCTTACAAGGTGCTGGCTAGCTATCAATTGTACATGTCAGGCCATCCTTACAAGGTGCTGTACATGTCAGGCCATCTTTACAAGGTGCTGCCTAGTTATCAACTGTACATGTCAGGCCATCCTTACAAGGTGCATGCTAGCTATCAATTGTACATGTCAGGCCATCCTTACAAAGTGCTGGTTATGTTTGAGTGATACTTTAATGGCTGACTTAAATCCATGCACTATGTAACTTCGCGGTTTGATGATTGGCGCTCTCTGACTTCGTGCTCCTTCTTTACGTACATACATCGGCAATGTACATACCATATAAAATAAAAATACAAAATATAAAAGAACAGGTATATATTTTTACCTGGTTTCAATAATTTTGTTAGATAATCATGATAACTAAACAGCCTCCGTTGGGGAACTTTTATGTATATATTTTGATGATGATACAGAACCTGCATCACGTGCACATGCACGATGTGTCATGTTGTGCGTACTTATGAGACACCCCGGGCTGAAGTATTGACTATATAAACACCTAAAATGATAGAGCCAAAGTCATTTGAAACACATCCAACCTGCGTTCTTTTCTGATGAATATTCATCTGTCTGATTAAAAATTTAAATGGAATTGGTATAGTATGTCTTGTTCCCAACTCAGGGCAATTCTACTGTATGGTTTAGTCTGCGTGGCGTCTGATTTGAAATTCTGATTCGATTGCATTTTTCGGCTTAAGGAGTTTCCTTTAAAAATAGCGTTTTAAATCCTGACAGATTTAAAAAAGTTCTTTCCTCCGACAATCTATTGTAATTATTTTTAAAATTAAATCTTTTTAATTTCTTTCGATTTTATGTCCTTTTTGTTTTAATGATACTTCTATCGGATTTTGTGAAAATCTTAAATTTAAATAAAATTTGACATTGGGTTATTATGGGTTCCACCTATGACGATACACGACCTGCCAAAACTTTACAGTCACGATCTATAGCTTGGCAGAGGAAGGGGTCTGGCCCATTTAACCAGGAACTGCATTGGCGCATTGTTTTGGCGAACAAATAATCTGAATTTTTGATTGAACTCATGCGACAAAATAAATTCCTAAAGGGTTTTGCATACATATGCAGTTGCAAATGTTAATGTTTTTTTTTGGGGAAATTAGCATTTCACAAATACAAATAATGCTGTACACTTTAAATACGTAGACCAGCACAGCATTATTTCCATTTTTGTCCTAACAATACCCCCATGTGTATCGTTTGCAATATCTACGCAGGCATTAAAGTATATAATACACACGTAGTTATACGGACGACTTGATATACTTAACGTTGCCGTGTGTCTTTATACCATCCACTATATGGCTTTTAAGGAACTTCTCTTGTTTGTTTGTGGTTTACGTCCTTTTAACAGCTATGGTCATTTTAGGACGTTCCAGGTTTGGGTGGCGGAGGAAAGTCGGAGTTCTAGGAGAAAAAGCACCGGCCTACGACCAGCACCTGGCGACTGCCCCACGTAGGCCTCGAACCCGTGAGCCAGTGGTGGACGGCTAGTGGTGGACGGCCAGTGGTGGGCGGCTAGTGGTGGACGGCCAGTGGTGGACGGCTAGTGGTGGACGGCCAGTGGTGGACGGCTAGTGGTAGCGGAAGTCAACTTGGTTTTCTCTTCCTAGTGCTACTTTTGAAACACCCAAGTCACCAACAGTATACTACAATGTAAATTGTTTAGAGCGAGCCTATTATATAAAACGGACATATATAAAAATATGAATTTAAAGTTAACACAATTATCCTACTGAGTGGCTGTTTGAGATATATACCACTCGGCTAGCTATGTTCGATATCGGACGCAGCCCATGGGCAATGATAGCCGATATTCCGAGTTTTAGAGGCTGATCGCGTGCCTTCCTTATACATTGTATCTTTAAAACAGAGTGATCGTAGGCGTAATGGAAGCTCTATTAACAAACCCGGGGGAAGTCGCCACTGATCTGGATGAATTTCCATAGAAGTTCATATATTACATAGATGTATAGACACATACCAGGTCATATAAGATAAATTAGTAACATCAGGGACGACGTGTTTAAAGCCTTGTTATCTTACCGATGGCTGGGTGAGAAAACGAAAGCGCTCTCGCCATCTTCGATAGGACATGCAAACGTATTTGGTCACCTGCCGGATCACGAGGGTTTTTCTCCGGGTTATTTTTTTTTATACATAACGATAGCTAGACGGAAATAACAAATAAGTATACAAGTACATTATAATAACAGTACTAACATGAAACACAAAAATGTTTGTAAATTTTCAGATTTTCAGAATTTCAACAACCCAGCCAAAGTCTTATTCGTTCAATTAGAAACACGAGTGTTAACGCGCCTGACACATTTATTGACTCGGGGTAGTTGTTTTATACCTATATTTCCTTAAATGTAGTCGTGATTGGAAACATCGAAGTATTTGAGTATAGGACCTGTTCCGGTTTATTATGCAGAATTCAAGGATTTAATTTCTAATTCTTAACTACCATGCTTATCTACCATTTAAACTTTCTTATTACTAAATATATTTTTGTTTTATGGTTTTAGACATCAAACAGGGTATGAAATATGAATGGCAGAATGAGAAACACCTATTTCTATTTTTGAGTCGGTACCATGTTTAAATTTATTGCGCATTGCGTATCTGTTCTGTATTTGTTTGCAGCTTGTGTATCCGATGGTTTTTTTATAATGCTCTTCGGCGAAGGGAGTATTTAATGTTTAGATGGTTTAGAGACAGACCCACACACGCGCTACTTGGGAGACTACTTTCCTCAGCGATGGCATATATCAACGAGGGATACAATGTAGCATTATTTCCGATTTTATTTATCTTAACCATATCAGGGAAGATAAAGACAGACAATCTACTGAAAGTGATAATGATATTCGATCCTGTGTATACCATGGGAGGTTGAACAGCAGGCGAGAAAAAAGTAGAAAAAAATTTCGAACACGACCCTAATAGATTGGGGCTCTAAAACTGTATACATGGCCCAGTTGTTCAAAATGTGAAGCTTAATAAGAGATTAGCGCAAATTTTAATTTTGTATATATATTTAAAACACAACTATTGATTTAGTTACAACTTTCCATATATCAATTAATTAGTAGAGTTCATTTACATACAAAATTACGAGTTTTAACCTTGTATATTGACCAAATGATTAGAGATTGAAAACTGTCGTTAAACAGTGATTAAGCTAACCACCTTTTGAACAACTGGTACATATACATATATGTACATATATGCATTAGTGCCTATTTCACTTTCAGTATCACGTACATTTGTAGTCTTTACACACCAACAGGATGTGCTATGCTGATTGTAAGTTGAAATACAAACTCACGTCCAACATCAAAAATGGCAGACGCTATGCTTCCCATGCAAGATGTAGACAGCTTTAATAGGACTTTAATCCACATGATGTATAATGTACATGCTCTCTAAAGTAAAAAGTAAAATAAAAGTAAGTCTGGGTCGACCTTTTTCATCTACACTAGTGACTTTATTTGAACATTACTTATATTGATACATACAACATACGATAAAATGTCAAGTTATCTTTGACAGAAACTCGTAAAGAAAGCAGTTTGCGATAAGAAAGGAGCAGTTTTCGTGGCATGTATCAAGTTAGAGTTTGCCGATAAGGTAACACTGGTCCATGTTCTACAAATTGGACCCGAAGTGCAGGTCCAGATCAACCACAAAACAGGTTTGAAAAAAATCGGTAGAACAATTGAGTACATCTGAATATGACCGGAAGTGGAATTTATAGACATAAAGGTACCATGTTCTTATTTGCACCTGGCGTTATAAATCTTACACCTTCATATTCGTATATCAAACAGTAACAAGTTGTGACAAAATCAATAAAATTTGCATGCAAGGCATTCAATAAAAAAAACTTGAACCGGTTTTTTTCTTAATCAAAGTACCTTCATAAATTGAGAAGAAAAAAAAGATTTAAACTTTAATGCAAATTGACACAAAATCGATGCTGGATTCGTAATTGTCTTGCCTGTAGTTAGAATTCTATTTTTTTTACTACCGAGACATTTGCTCTACTGGGGAGAAAACACGTCACAGGTTGATTGACGGGCACCACTTACAAGCTCACAGGAGACATAGACATCAATCATGTTCATCCATACGCTTATTTTATTCGAAACGAATTGTCGCCCCTGGGACCCCATGCTTTAGGAGGTGCATTATTGTGCTTAGCAACTATCACTGGGTTCACTATCAGCTCCAAAAAACTTCTGGACGACTGCTTTTTACCATTCAAACCAGGCTACGGGATCAAGTACTGATGCGTCCTGTTTTAAAGTTGTATTTAAATCGCTATAAATTTGGCAACCGTTCAGGTAATGCGCCAGGCGTAACGCCAGTGTGTGGACACTGGATGGTATAAATATCATTGAATTGAGTACCTTAAATTTTAATCAAAACAAAAATATGATTCTGCTCGATTGTATGAAAATATGTCTATAGCAAAACTTAAAAAGTCACAAAACACATAAATATACGTGTAAATAAAACATAATACAGACATTTTTATACTATTGCGGAACTTGTGTTGGTACGTCACTACTTGTACAATAAACATTTAAAATAATGCCATAATCCTCTATATGACATGTCCATATATGATGCAATAAATGAACATTAAACTAACCAACCACTGCCGAATTAAAAGAAAATGGTGACGCACTGGTGATAGCCGGATATGACGTGCATGCATATTCTTTATGGATATATATATATGGTATACACATTGCTTCTTTATTCAACGAGATGACGTAACTCTACGCCGAATCATTTTTGTGTGATTTGTTCTACCTTTTAGAGAACTATCTGTAAACTTTAACAGACAATAGATATGACTCCCCTTCGATTGAAGGGATATATATTGATTTTGTACTGGTTAATTTTTTGTCTGGGCCGTAATTTTAAAACCGTAAAAGATATCTGAATGAAACTTGCACTATACATGGATCACCTACAGACGACAGACGATGTGTGCAGCACACTATCATTAGGTCACTGTGACCTAGACGTCAATGTCAAAAGTCAAATTAGTGCAAGTTCTAGGAGGTCATAACAGGTGTTTTAATTCAATTCAGGCCAAACAGGGCAGGGAATAAACGATGGGAGTTCATAATGCTAATTAGCATTATGAAACATAAATGTTTAGTTGGTTGCTTGCATGGCCATTTGACAGAAGTGAGCCGGGAGTACATTTTACCTAAACTGTTTTGAAGCTGCACTGACTTTCACAAGACTCGTTTCTCTCATGGTAACATACAAGCAACCGAAAACAAGAATAAATCCTTGTATTAAAGTATGTGTAGATCATGACTTAACACAGCTCTAAGTGGATGATACGTCTATCTTGGAGACGACATTGCTAAGCAGCTTGTCATAGAGGTGCCCCGAATCTCGCCCGAGAACAGACCCACTACGGCGTATCTAGCAATTCACAGATCTGTCGCCTGGTAAGGAGGCATGCTATATCCCACACTGTGGAGATGCCACTGTATATACCAAGATTATTTCCTGTTGCATGATTAATGGAAGACAGATTGTTATCAAAACGTTATCAGAAAAGCCTTAAAAACGATTCATAGTTATTGCTACTGAGTTCTGACAAATAGTACACATGTTAATTAACAATGAAATGCTGACGTTTAAAATAATATAGCTACACTCGGCGTATCCAGAATCAGACAATCACTAATCATACACTAAACCACAAAGTGATATAGCTACACACGTCGTATCCAGAATCAGACAATCACTAAACATACACTAAACCA
>NW_018404966.1:268580-268815 GCF_002113885.1 Mizuhopecten yessoensis
AATATAGCTACACTCGGCGTATCCAGAATCAGACAATCACTAAACATACACTAAACCATAAAATAATATAGCTACACTCGGCGTATCCAGAATCAGACAATCACTAAACATACAGTAAACGATAAAGTTATATAGCTACACACGGCGTATCCAAAATCAGACAATCACTAAACATATACTAAACCATAAGGTGATGTAGCTACACACGGCGTATCCAGAATCAGACAATCACTAA
>NW_018404967.1:0-146 GCF_002113885.1 Mizuhopecten yessoensis
ATGTATGATATTATATGTATGTATAATACTGTATGTATGCATGCTGTGATTTGCTATGCTATGCCAAGTATGCATGCTTTGTATGTATGCATTTGCTTTATAATGCACCAATCTATCCAGTTGGTCTGCCATTATAAAATGTATCC
>NW_018404967.1:3492-4315 GCF_002113885.1 Mizuhopecten yessoensis
ATGCATGTATTATGTATGTATGTATGTATGTATGATGTTTGTTTGTTTGTATGTATGTATGTATGTATGTATGTATCATATGTATATATGTTTGTATGCTATTATATTTATCTATGATGTTATATGTATGTATGATATTATATGTATGTATAATACTGTATGTATGCATGCTATGATTTGCTATGCTATGCCTAGTATGTATGCTTTGTATGTATGCATTTGCTTTAAAATGCACCAATCTATCCAGTTGGTCTGCCATTATAAAATGTATCCGAAGATTGACCTCCTGTTACACACGTTTCAGGCTATAACAAGTTTTGCTCAGATTTATGGACCACAATAAAAATTGTTTAATTGAATATTTAAATCGTGTTCTTGAATATGGGAAAAAAGGTCAACATATTCCGCAAAATGGCTGCTGCAGACTGGCTTTTGATAAGTCGAAATGTATGCATTGTCCAATATCCCTATGTAAAAGTGTGCAGTGTCACTACGAACACTACTGCGATCTGCGTTGATTTTTGGATTTGACAAAATGTCCGTGTTAGGTCGGGTCCTGATTGGTCGACATTTAGATATTGACCGATGTTATAGATGTATTATGTAGGGTTATCAACGGTTAGCCGGTTATCCGGCTACTCGGGCGAAAGACCACGAACCGGTAACAAAAATCCTTAAGCGAAAAGTCGGACATTTACTTACCCCCTTTGGGAGCTCCATGTTTCCCTGGCTTAGACCTACAAACTATCTGCATTTGTATAATTAATTTTGTACTCTGATTTAAATATTGGCAAAGAGATGTCGCCAACACCATAAAAAATCT
>NW_018404967.1:6988-8467 GCF_002113885.1 Mizuhopecten yessoensis
ATACTATGCTCTGCTATATATGTAGCGATGCACGCTATGATTTGCTATGCTATGAAAAGTATGTTTGTATGTGTGTGTGTATGCTATGATATGTGTGTATGCTAGTATGTATATATGATATTATATGTATGTATGTATGCTAATATATGTATGTAGGTATGTGTGCTATTATATGTATGTATATATGCTATTATATGTGCTATTATATATATGAAAGCTATTATAGGTATGCATGTTTACTGGGGTGTATTTACATTTGCCCCCGCGCCGTCCCATTACAACAGTGTTAGAGGGCAAGTGTAATTATATAGGCTATAATTACAACTGCTCGACTATAACTACAACTGCCTGTTTCAGGTGTAGGAATATGTAAACAAACGAAATGGCCGCCTGAAGCGGGTTTTATGGGATTTGCCAGAGGCCACTTGTAATTATATCAACAATAATTACATCCAGACAACCAGTTATTGTTTAAATGTATGCATGCATGCTGTTACATGTATGTATGTATGCTGTTATATGTATGTATGTATGTATGTATGTATGTATGTATGGATGTATGTATGTATGTATGTATGTATGTATGTATGGATGTATGTATGTATGTATGTATGTATGTATGTATGGATGTATGTATGTATGTATGTATGTATGTATGTATGTATGATGTTTGTTTGTATGTATGTATGTATCATATGTATATATGTTTGTATGCTATTATATTTATCTATGATGTTATATGTATGTATAATACTGTATGTATGCATGCTATGATTTGCTATGCTATGCCTAGTATGTATGCTTTGTATGTATGCATTTGCTTTAAAATGCACCAATCTATCCAGTTAGTCTGCCATTATAAAATGTATCCGAAGATTGACCACCTGTTACACACGTTTCAGGCTATAACAAGTTGTGCTCAGATGTATGGACCACAATAAAAGTTGTTTAATTGAATATTTAAATCGTGTNAATCATTCAAACGAATATTTCATCCACGTTCATATACCGCATGACAACGTTTACAACTTTGGAACACTTTACGACATAACACTTTACGGCAGAAAATGGAAAACCGGAAGAATACAGGGTAATGTAAGGTAAGTAGTTCATTGCCATATTCTGAATTTATATATTAAAAGCGCTCATCACCGTTTACTGAAAGTTATCGTTTTTGCGGTGGTGGCAGTGCCATGGTGTCCACGAGGTACCGACAAAACAATACTGTCGTGAATTCGGTGTGTGTTATTCACACACCGTCACAACAAGTAGTTGTAAATGCTCTCAGCTCCTAAAATCAAAGACAAGGTGGAGGAAAATCACTCACGTGTTGTTCGTTCGGGTTCAAGATGTATAAGAGACCGCGCCGAGATGTCACATCCAGGTTGTCGGCGCGGTTACCGGTCTAAGGGAGATAACTAACCAAAATTCACCACAATACCATGTTTTGCCGGTACAGTTCCACGTGCACGTGGCGAT
>NW_018404968.1:0-146 GCF_002113885.1 Mizuhopecten yessoensis
AAAAGAAAAAAGATCGGAATGGTTTTGGCTGTTTTGAACGCGTTGATATTTAATTTTCAAACTCAAACTGTTATCATTATCGGTTCAATTCGCATGGATGCCACCTTGTAAATTCCTGTCGGTTAATATATCACGCGACGTTGACC
>NW_018404968.1:3911-4034 GCF_002113885.1 Mizuhopecten yessoensis
CTTCCCAGTAGTTTTCTGATTGTCTGCAAATCCGACTGAATCGGTCATCGATATCGGCGAGGACCGCCAACAGCCGAGTTCGCGAGACATGAAGAACACCAAACAATTGTGATTTCAACAATT
>NW_018404969.1:0-146 GCF_002113885.1 Mizuhopecten yessoensis
AACCCTCAACATCTGTCAGAGAATTGGTCCCCAGCGTGCAATATCTACTGCGCCACTAGACCGCCCCCGACATATGATGTGGAAGTCAGAATGATGATATATATATACATATGTCGTATCAATCCATTTAGTCATGAAAATAGATG
>NW_018404969.1:2309-10527 GCF_002113885.1 Mizuhopecten yessoensis
ATGAAACAATGTGGCATATATTTTTTCCAATTGTTACTATATAAATTGGTCGCACAATGTTTTGTAAATATTTTTAAGTATTTGTTATTCAGAGCATTTATCACTGTACTCATACAGAGCTTATTCTTGTGTTATCTTATAACAGCTAAATAAAATGAAACCTTTTGAAATTGTTTTGACACCTTTACTCTTCTTTTTGAATTCAGAACCAATCTGACGATAAGCTTATACCTATAAGGACCCATGTAGAAAGAAACATGACACCAATCATTATCATATTCACAAAAGCGACAGCCTGGTGAACCCTGGACTCGTACCTGTCGATGAAGCAGACAAAGGTGGACACAAGATCAAAACATCAAATAGGCTTGCCAAAATAACTCCTAAAGCGATGTAACTACCGCGTCAGACTCGGATTTTAGGTTGTCATTTTGTTAATATGACATAAAGCTCTCTACCATCATCATTAACATTAATATCTTGTCATCTGCGAGGTCCTGATATCGACCACAAAATTTGTTCATAAACTTCATATAAATTTGTCCGTTAGACGACGACATTTATGACAAAAGTCTTAATATCCGGAGCAATCCCTTCAAAAATAACACAATAACGTAAACAGGAAACCTGCTATAAAACAAANCATATAAATTTGTCCGTTAGACGACGACATTTATGACAAAAGTCTTAATATCCGGAGCAATCCCTTCAAAAATAACACAATAACGTAAACAGGAAACCTGCTATAAAACAAAAGATAAAAATGTGCAATCGACTGTACCTTGTATGTATCCTTGTCAATGCGAAACCGACTGGACTGACATTTAATAAACACAATCTGGGAAAACACCACACCGTTTTCAAGGGTGGGTGACACGTACCAGCTAGGTGTATACATATTGTTTGGGGGCTTGTGAAAAGTACAAACTAGTAATGATTTGGCCCATAATTAATTTAATGTGGCACTCGAATCATTCAACATTGCAGCGAGATAGTTACAGCGAATCAAGATCCGTTAATGCTTTAGCAATTTATTTAGTATTAATAATAACTTACATTTAGAAACATGATTATCGTATTTGACAGTGAAAATTATTTTCTAATATGATGTGAAATCGTCCTATACTAAAACCATTTAAAATTATCTTCATTCTATATCTATTCTTTTCTTAATACTTTTCTCTTAAATACCTTTTAACGTGACAATTACAGCGTACAACTCATTGACGCGAAACGTGCATATCTGTCATAAATCTTAAAGGGCTTAATGTAGTCCGATACTACCGACAATGATAACAATTATCGGCTAACGCACTTGACTTAAGTTACCAACTTTACGCTTCGCTATACGAACATTACTATACAATTATTTTGAATAACCCAGTCGCAATCTACACAGGTAAATACATCTCGGCATAAAACTCTTATATCAAAATATCTACATAAACCTAAACTTGTCAATACAACAAATGCACATAACTACTGACGGACAGATATTAAAATTACACGAGTATTATATGCAAATGAAAGGCTAATAGTGTTTGCAAAATTCCACATTCTCAAAGAAAAAGTATACAATACGATGGCAGTTAGTAATACTTATTTTGTTGAACTAGTGATTTCTGATTGGTTAACTTTTAGAAATCAAAAATCAAAAAAAAATCAATAACGTTAGGTCAAAATAAAATAATGATCTTACATCTTCCACATAAGCTCACTGCTTCATGCAAGCTAAGGATTAAAGTAAAGGTTAAGAACTTTCGTAAAATCAGAGACGGGTTAAGACATGGGAATGGAAATACACATTGATTGGCCCTTGATCCAATAAGCTGTTGAAATCAACGCAGAATGATTTTTAATGTTACATGTACGACGACAATGCACAAACCAAAGATATTTGATTAATGACAATGATTCATACAACCAGTAGGTCGATAAGATGGTGCTTGAATCCACGTCCAAAGCAAACATAAGTTGACAGGAAGATTTATATATAAACATTGATACATTGTACTCCATTTTATATGCGCTAAGGTAAACATGATTGGTGTCGTTAGTCAATCTAACTATCTGGCCCCACTTGTATTAAACTACTTCTGTATTGATTTTGTTTGTTTGTTTGATTTTGTTTAACGTCCTATTAACAGCTAAGGTCATTTAAGGACGGCCTCCCCTGTGTGCAAGATGCATGCGTGTAGTGTATGTGTGTGTATTTTGGGAGGCTGCGATATGTTCGTGTTTGTCTCCTTGTGATAGCGCGGAACTGATGCCGACTTTATAGTGCTACCTCACTGAAACATACTGCCGAAGACACCCAGCAGGACGCCCCACCCGGTCACATTATACTGACAACGGGCGAACCAGTCGTCCCACTCCTAATTTGCTGAGCGTTAAGCAGGAGTAGAAACTACCATTTTTAAAGACTTTGGTATGTCTCGGCCAGGGGACAGAACCCAAAGCCTTCCTCACAGGGGCGAACGCTCAACAAATGGCCAAAAGTGAGGCATTGTCAAGGGAGACATTAGGAAGAAGAAAGTTATTTAGAAAGGAGAGAAGAGATAAGGTCCCAAATTTAGTCGCCTCTTACGATCATGCAATTGGGGGCAGCAGGTACAATTCTTACGCCCTACCTGCAGGGACTTCTGTATTGAGATATCCTGAGATTATTTGAGATTCCTCAAAATGGCTTGCACAAACCTTCCTCAGCTTTTAAGTTTTTCTGTACTATATTGATTTTTCTCCAATCCACTTGCATATAACTAAAATCTGTAGTTTTCCTCAAATAAATCTACATGTTCAATTTTAACATACCTATAAACTGTTGGTCTGTTCGAAAAGATATAGCTAAACCATAGCCACTTTTACAATTGTTCAAGTTAACGTTTGTCTTTTACCTTTCCGTTCGTTTGATGTCAGTATCCTTAAACATGTTTTATCTCCTTTAATGGGCCCAATTACCCTTTTGTGTTGATGAGCCGTTGAGACTCAAATTATACCAATAACTTACGCTAATATGCCAAAAAAGAAACTACAAAATAAAATTAACGACACAAATTTCTACATAATCCTGACATATTACACAAACACACCAAACTGGAAGATTTTTGAAAAAGTGGTCGATTAATTAATTTTTCTGAGTAGTGGCAGAATGACAAATAAACAGTTATACTCTTAGACAACATGGCAAATATATTTTAGCGCTTTTATCATAGGAAGAATTGTGAGGAAAACAAACGTAAATGCTTAAGTATACACCATAACCAGATCAACACTGCTTATAAAGCTTGCTGTAACAGTGATAGTCTATAATGTTCATGAGATTGAAAGTACATAACTCTTTATTACTAAAGAAATCTTGATTCATAATGAGTTAAGAATCCCTTCCATCGCTAATTTTAATTCAATCGGTAAGATGAGCCCCGAGTCCCTACCAATTCATCAGTCTGAAAACCAACATAGAACACAATACTAACGAAACAGATTTGATTTACACAGTTAAATGTGACTTTTTATTGGTTTGATTAAGTGTGTATCCGTACATAATGCGAACATCAGCAGGGTATTTAGGACGGACATGTTACATCAATATGTGTATTGGTCTTTAACGGATGCGAATATGATATGACCGTAGGACTTTATGACTGGATGCTTCTGTCTGGTACAATTTCCTTTATACGACCAACATTATATATACTATTAATAATTATATGCTATCTATGCATAGGCGTCACAGAAAGAGCTTATTGATAAAGGGGCCATTGGACAGATGGGAAAAACAGCTATGTACCCCAAACAAGCACTTTTAGTAAGGAAGCACTGCATGAAGTTTGAGTGTGATCGGCCAAAGGAAACTCAAGTTATCACACGAAAACAGATTTTCTATTTATAGTTACAGTGACCTTGACCTTAGACCTGCGGACCTGAAAAGCATTCCCAAGCAAGCATTTTTGGTAAGGAAGCACTACATGAAGTTTGAGTTTGATCGGCCCAAGGAAACTCAAGTTATCGCACGAAAACAGATTTTCTATTAATAGTAACAGTGACCTCTGACCTTCGGACTGAAAAGCAATCCCATGCAAGCACTTTTGGTAAGGAAACACTGCATGAAGTTTGAGTTTGATCGGCCCAAGGAAACTCAAGTTGTTGTTGTCCGATGCTTCGGATTTCTGCAATATAAGCGGGGAAAAACACCTCAAAAACTAAATTTTAATTTTGTTGCTTGGTCTATACAGGACGAGAATAAAACCTCATTTGCCTTTCATTTTAAGAAATTGATTTTTTATACTAATCAATATT
Source organism: Mizuhopecten yessoensis (assembly GCF_002113885.1). Lineage (NCBI taxonomy): Eukaryota > Metazoa > Mollusca > Bivalvia > Pectinida > Pectinidae > Mizuhopecten > Mizuhopecten yessoensis. The sequence continues at coordinate 6,606 of NW_018404969.1, forward strand.
TTACCCGACATTATCCTTTATATCTTTTATTATGACTTTTTCTCATTACAAAACACAAGAGAACCCCACTTCGGTCGAGCTTATCGCAAAGGCGACTTGACATAATATTTGTAAATCTATCTTATGCTGATTTCATGAGTAGACGAGAGATATCGGTAGATTAATTGTTTTGATTCATTGAAAAAATCTTTAAATATATATTTTGTTCTGACATTTTCTCACCTTTGTTATATATTCAACCATAATGCATGCACTTTTGTTGTTTATTTCTTAAATAGTACAAAATTCAATCGAATTCGAAACGTTGTGTTACTTTTTTGGCAATGTTAAAGAAAAAAAGTAAACTAAAAAAGTAAACGAACAAATTATAAACTCATAATTCTGATATGTCAGTGGAAAGATCCACAAAAAATAGGTTTATTTTAAAAAAATGATTTATACATGGAAAAGGTTCAGAAGTAAAGTCGCTTGTTTTGGCTGTGTTTGGGTACTTAAATGGATCATTTGTTAGTTTATGATCTTTGACAAACATTTGTTGTGTATGTTAATTCTGTAAACATACAGTAAAAAGCATGAAACAAAAACTATTAGGAATGAAGCTGTCCGAAATTTAGACGAATTCTGTAAGATTTTAGAAAGGATAAAGAAGTACTAGAAAATTGCAATTTGCTGTAAAACTAGTTGTTGATCCTTTGGTATTATCTTTCTCCATTGGGAATGGTTTGGATTAGTATAAAGTACAGGCAGTACGGTTGTTATTGTTTTTATATGGACTGGACACGACACGAACTCTGGAGTTAATGTATATATTGTAAACAAGTAGTGCGTGTTTGTTAATAGAATAATGATTACAACTTTGATATATTGTTTTCAAGGGAGGGTCAAAATCCTGCGGGAAATAACATAAGTGTTGCATCCCACAAGAGGATTTAGACAAGGCTACCGCTTTGTACCACATACTTGTTTATTGTATGTTTATGATCCCGATGCTATGACCCAGGTCTGTCAATAAGGGACAATGCATCTAAAATCACAAGCACTTCTAATCTTTTCTGATATATACATACAATGTAGATTTATATATAATCTAAACTGACTTCACGAAGGTACATATTATATTTTAATCAAGGTTTTTGTTTTAATCGAGGATAAAACATTGGGGGGGGGGATATTTCTATCTTAAATGTAAGCGAACATTGTTCGTAACGCTATTTACACTTGCTGTATTGAATCATTGTAAAAAATACAACTTTATATTTGTATTATAAACATGAGTTTATGCAAAACATACATGTATTATTTAAACGTAAATTACGGACTTTACATGCCAAACTATATGCATTTGCTAGTGACGTTTTATTAGAGTACCCCCGTCATATTCAACCTGGTCTTGTGCACTAAAGAAGTAGTTTTAATCATATGAAAAAAAATACAGAGACCGTTAAATGTATGTTTACTTAGGATGGAAAAGAGGTAACCAATGACTGACCCGCAGTTTAATCGTGAAAAATGTTTTAATACAACCGACTTTATGTATTTTTTGATATATCATATTGTCAAAGCTTATTGATTTAAAAAGTAAATTTAGTCGTGACTGGTGTATTTTGATATAATGATCTCTCCAACATGATGTACATATATGTATAGTCTTGACTGTGTGACTTATGTGAAGTTCTGGCTGATGGATTTAGAGAGTATGATCTGCTCTGAACTGTGCTTTTTCAGAGTTGGAAACAGTCTGAGCTGAGGATATTGGACAGGATTTTGGATTATGATTCCTCCACGTTCATATGGACTGAGGGCATATGCTATAATTTGAATTGATGTTTTGTGTGAGTGTTGTATATATCGTGCTTATGTCGATTGCCTCGCTAAAAAGGAAAGTAAGAACACCGATCCTTTTAACACTACTTCATCAAATGAAGTGACATAAAATTACTAAACGTTTGCATGTGGAAAAATGACTTTTTACATAGCATACAAAATCTTCTCCGATATATCTAAGCATTGACGACAGTGTTGTCGAGAGGAAGGTGGGCGAGTTATTGGCTGATTTTATACTCATAAGTAAGGTTTCTTCCTGTAAATCTTACAATAACACGACAATGTATAACCAGATAGCCAGACATTGTCATATAAATATGTTTTCAAGTATGAGTCCTTCAAAATGGAAACCAGGTTAATGAGATATGCCTATAATATTACGCAATGATATTGAAGATTTAATTACCATTGCTTTTGCGTAAGGACTGTTTACGTATCAGCAGAACGATAGACACTAACAAATACAATTACCCTTCCATTTTCCCGAAACTATTATCACGCATACGATTAACGTGCATAATGTGATTATGTTCCATCCAATACAGATAAAATATGCCTTTTTATACCACAAGATCGCAAAATCCCATATATATTAAGGAACGGAAATTAAATAAAACCGCGGAAATGATTCATCTTTGGCCTCGTAAAACAGCAATGACGTGTAAAGTAGTCGGAGCATTCTAAGTGAAAAACGAAATAGTCTAGTTTAAAGTGATACTTACTCCGTCAGTTCTACCCCATGTGCAACGATCAGTCTTCAAGAAGGTGTATTTGTTACCTCAAGTATGATAAACTTTCTCTCGGAGATATTTATTTGCTATCTTACATATAAGGACAGTAGTCTCTCAAAGTTATGAACAGTGAAATTTACATAAACAACAAGAAGTCATGGGGAATGAACAGTTTTGTTATAAAATTGACTGGGTGCCAATAAACACCTGCTTGTCATACAAGAATGAGCTTGTTATAAGCATAACTAATTGATATGAAGCCAGTTAGCACGCAAAGTCCGATTACATTAAATATCTGCATATAAATATCGGTCCCAAAGACATTCCGCAATTGTACCTGCTGCACCCATTGCATGATCGTAAGAGGCGACTAAATTTGGGATTTTATTTTTTCTATTCTTTCTAAACAACTTTTTTTTTTCTTCCTAATGTCTCCCTTGACAATGCCTCACTTTTGGCCTTTAGTTGAGCATTTGCTCCTGTGAGGAATTATTTGGGCTCTGTCCCCTGACTGAGACATACCAGAGTCTGTAAAAATGGTAGTTTCTAGTCCTGCTTAATGCTCATCGAATTAGGAGCTGTACGACTGGTTCGCTCGTTGTCAGTATAATGTGACCGGGTGGGGTGTCCTGCTGGATGTCTTCGGCAGTATGTTTCATTGAGGTAGCACTATTAAGTCGTCGGCATCAGTCCCGCGCTATCACAATGAAACAAACACGAACATATTGCAGCCTCCCAAAACACACGCATACCCTACACGCATGAATCTTGCACACAGTGGAGGCCGTCCTTAATTTACCATAGCTGTTGATAGGATGTGAAATAATATTAAACCAAACATCCCTGGTCTTAGTTGACGTATATTGAATGGTCCGTTAAATATCGCAGGCGCTAGTTCGCGTACATTGAATGGACACTCAAATATTCAGGAATCCTGTTGCGTAACCGACTTCTCTGCTCTCTTACATATCCCAGAAGCTATTAGGCTGCTCTTCTGGATCTTGAACATATATGTATATACAAGAGGCCCATGGGCCTTAACGGTCACCTGATATATTTATACAGAGAGTTGATTTTATTTTTAACATGAACAGAAATATTATTCAAAGTGACAAAAAACAATAAAACCACCTTATTCAATATCTAGCATACAGAATCAGACTAAAAAGGATTTGAAACTAGCACCTCTAGTTCTTAACAAGGAAAATGAAGAAATTTTAGCACACTGACTCCTTTGAGCCCCACCCTACAGCCCTTGGGGGTAGGGCTGGCTCAAAATTTTCAAAGTATCAAACTGTCAATTCAAGGTTATAATTCCAATCAAGTTATTAAGATGTAATATTCAAAGTATCATTTGCCATTATAAA
>NW_018404969.1:13161-20649 GCF_002113885.1 Mizuhopecten yessoensis
GGTAAAGCACCTTAAGACCCTTCCATCTATGAAGAGTATTTGATTCTACCATATCTGGGTCTTGAGAAGAAGATTTTTGAAATTTTAGTCAATTTGACCCTTTTTGGCCCCGCCCCTCAGGCCCCGGGGGGCTTAGGACTAAACCGGCAACTATTTTTGTTGACCTTTGTCCATGGAAGGTCCCTGCAAAATTTTATTGAAATTGGTTCAGAGGTTTTGGAGAAGAAGATTTTTGAAATTTTAGTCAATTTGACCCTTTTTGGCCCCGCCCCTCAGGCCCCTGGGGGCTTAGGACTAAACCGGCAACCATTTTTGTTGACCTTTGTCCATGGAAGGTCCCTGCAAAATTTCATTGAAATTGGTTCAGGGGTATTGGAGAAGAAGTCGAAAATGTAAATTGTTTACGGACGACGACGGACAAAAGGCGATCGCAATAGGTCACTTGAGACTTTGTCTCAGGTGACCTAATAAAGGGCAGTGTAACGTAGTGGGTAATATTCACCAATGTTGGTGAAGTGTGTTACATGTCATGCACTGTCACTTCATATGTAAGACAGCTTGTTAGTGTTTATATGTTAATCCGCTGATCACTATTATTATATGCAAACTGTTCTAATATGATTGTTATGTAATTTAACAAGTCTTATATATATATATCAGTTATCGTATAAGGACATGCAGGATTGTTTATGGCCACATGGATGTATACTAATTCGTATGGGAATGCATTAAGTTCCTTCTGCATGCTTTACAATGATTTCTTTTGTGTGCGGCCGTGTTCATGGACTAGCCCTACCAGTGTTGAAGACGAAACTTCAAAGAGCTTTTATATATAGTATTAACAGCCGAAGGTGTAAAGACTACATTTCCCTGTATTATTGTCACCCAGTAAGCATAATGTATGTCCTTACGATTTATATCAGCTATAATAGATGTTTTCCGTCGCCTAACTTGAACAGTTGCTATCGTCAATTATGGCGGTGAAGTGTTTGAGAAGTATAGTAGATTTGAGTCAAATCCGGCTCAACCGGATTCTAAGTAAATTCCAGATCGCATTTTATGTTCAAATATCATAATTGTAATTGTAACTGTAAATAACATGTATGTTAGCCTATGTGTATTTTTCTTCGGAACTATTTGAAAATGGTTGCTGAGTTCAGAAGGACATGTATGTAACGGTTGCCTCGGGTTGCCAAATGACAGCCGTTGGGTATAAATAGCGCGTTTCTTGCGCATTTGCTTCAGTAGCTAATCGACCGGCTTCGGGTTCTACATGTTTGGTACAAATTCAACCTTTTCTAGTGTTTAACGTTATTATTAACGTTTTTTCAGACAAATCGACTACTTTGGTCTTCTCTAGTACATGTAAGTGAATATTGAGATATCAATGTCTTTTCAGTGTCTTTTAGGCAAGACGTGACTAATCTAATAGTTGACATTGTATTGACATAATTTTCCGTTGTCAACGTTTGATAGCAAGTGTTAAGCAAATATTCCTTGAATAGTCCAATATTACTTATTCGGTGGTTTATATTTACGTAATAGTGTACCTTTGTTATCACGGACATAATAGCTCAAATAAGTTTAATTATTGTAAAAGCAGATCCATATACTCTCATTTAATTGAGCGCTAGTTAATCTGTTTACTTGTTACAATTGCATTACTCTTATCATTGAGGGTGGACTGAGACTTATATTACTTCGTAATGTATTAGTTAATTTGGGAAAGATTGTAATATATTACCGTGGAATTGCGTGCAAGAGAAAGCTTGCGATTGCTATATTTGAATGATTTGCAATGTAAATAATTATTCTGTTTCTTACAAATAATACCATTTATACTTGTAAATCTGGCCTATGCATTTATTTCTACTAACCATTTTGACTGAGTTTACTTTGACTATTACTGACACTGAGAAGATCCTTTCTGCGCTTGCCTGTAGTGACATTTTGAACGTGGCAGATTCCAAGTAGTCTGTGGCTACTATTTCGCTATACTGGCGAAGCGGACCTCGATAACCATCTGCGGAAATAGTTACATTGGTGGCAGCGGTGGGATCCATGTCTGTTAACTGGAGACATCTGGCCATAGCTGTGGCAAGATTTATCAGGAACTCAGCTGTTATCAGCTGTTGTAATTTACAAGGGATATTGAAGATATTTATTTGATCACAGCTGCCAGATTGAGAGGGACCATCGCGTAAGACGGTTGGGTTTATAATTCATTTAATTATTATTGTTGTCAATGTATTAAGCACATTAAAGTGAAGTAGACGCTTCAATAGACGATCCATGATGGAAACGGGAGAAAGGCCTGACGTACAGGATATTGAGAGTAATACTACACTTGGCGAAAATTAAATACCGGAACCCGGTGCCGGGAGAGAGCTTCTCCAAGACTACAGACCCAGACTGTGGATGGGACACCAAGTGGTGAGGTCCAACTACGCCTACCCACTATGGACAGTGGACTGGGAACTCGCCAGGCTAATCAACTGGGTAATGCTCATAACGGAGGGATTGAGCGAGAAAATGAGGGTTTGCGTCGTGAGATCCAGATGATCTATACAGCGCTAGATGACCTGAGAACTGATATTGTTAAACAGCGACTGGAGTTTAATAGCAACCAGTCCCATAGAGTTACAACGACCTGCTGTTGGTACGTAGGCGTTGACAGAAGATTGCCTGAGGGCACGTGCGGACGCTGAATGGCCTTCCCAGACGCGGGATAGGAGAGACTCAGAACAGCGGGATAGACCAGGTGGTTCTATGCGTGATCACGCTAGAGCCGGGTATTTAGGGCAAGGTACCATGCCTAATACCGAGTGGACAAATAAGACTGGAACATTAGCACGCCATGTTTTTTGGTAAACATGGCCAGACTTCGTTTCTTCCGGCGGTAATAGAGAAAATGTCGTTTCTGTAAAGGTGCGCAAAAATGTTGCCAGTGTGCCACATATGAGATCTTCTGATGGTTTTAGATATCATGGTTCAAGTAGAGGTCATGGAGGGGAAAAAACAGAAAAGCTGCAACATATGACGCAGCAACTAATTTGAGGGACTAAATGTCAGACTAAATAAATGGGACGAGAGGGGAAAAGCCTTGGAACTTGCCGTATCTTTAAGAGGTGCAGCACAGAGTGTGCTGAGTGATATGAGTGAGAAAGACTCACAAGATTATTCTAAATTAGTAACAGCTTTAACAGCAAGATTTCAGCCTGAAAATTGGTCAGAGGTATACAGAGTACAGCTCAAGTCAAGAATACGGAAACGTTACAAGACATTTCCAGAGTTGTCTCAAGGAAATAAGGAAATTGGTGCGTATGGCATACCCCACGGCATCAAGTGACATCAAACAGCAGTTGTGTTTGGTCGGGTTTATATACTCACTAAATGATACTGAAATGGAGTGGGCTGTACATCAAGGCAAATCAAAGACAATTGAAGACGCTGTCAGAATAGCAATCGAGTATGAGGCTCAGAAGACGAAGAAAGGCAAATAGCAACAATACAGTCAGAGCACAAAGAAATGTTAAGAACATGGAGGGAAACAATAATAAGACTCCACAACAAAGACGGGCGAACCGGACAGCCAGATGGAGGGACACATACAAAGAAACAGAAACAGCTAGACGACATATCTAGAGATTGCAACTAGCAATGAAAGACCAGAGTGGGAAATGTATCATATGAGAATAAGGACAGCAAATAGTACTGGACACAATGAATGTGTTGAAACTAGTGGATGGGGTGCTGTACAGAACTTGGCTAGATGATGATAATCAACGGTCTCAACTAGTTTTCCCAGAGTCATTACACAATGAAGTATTACAAATGTTACAAAATGTTTCTGAGTTAGGACACTTATGTGTCGCTAGGACGTTGTAACGGGTGAGACAACGTTTCTACTGGACAGGATATACAGTGACTGTTGAGAACTGGTGTAGAAATTGTCGCGAATGTCAGCAGCGAAAAGGGACCCCTCGAACACATCGCGGGCAGATGGGACATTACATAGTAGGAGGCCCTATGGAGCGAGTGGCCTTAGTCATATTGGGGCCATTGCCTGAAACAAGTACAAACTTGTTGTTACGGACTACTTTACGCGTTGGACAGAGTGTCACAGAATGCCAGACCAGGAAGCTGAAACCATATTCGTCAATCAGTTCATCACCCGATATGGAGTTCCGAGACAAGTTCATTCCGACCAAGGAACCGACGATGTCCAAGCTTCTGTACATAGACAAAACTAGGACAACCCCAATATCACCATCGAAGTGATGGGTTGGTGGAAGGATTTAATCGCACCATAGAGGATATATTAAGTAAATATGTGTCCAGCAATCAAAGGGACTGGGACTAGCACTTGCCATTGGCAACCATGGCTTACGTGTCATCGGTACACGACAGTACTGGGTATAGCCCAAGCATGATGATGTTGTGGCGAGAAATATGAAATATAGAAAAGACCAACGAACTTCCATTATATGTTGAGGAATTAAGACAGTTTCTGGAATGTCCACAACAATGCAAGACAGCAAATGATTGCAGCCAGTGACAAACAAAAGAGGAAATACGATCATAAAGCAAATCAATACCAATACAATGTTGGGAGAGCTGTATGGGTCAAATGAAAACTTAAAAAGAGGGGGATATCACCAAAATTAGACGTCCGATTGGAGAGGGCGTATGTGTTGAGAGTCAAATATCTGACCTGATTTATCAGGAAAAGAAGAACTCAACTTAGAAAACAAGAACCCTCCACCATGATTTATTGAAGTCATATCGAGGTGAATACCACAACTGGTTTAAACAACTAGAGCAGGATGTGTCAAGTAAAGTCGCAGATGTCGCTGATGTAAATGAAGATACTGGACTCCTACTTTTGACAGATGCACCGCGAGGAAGCGGACGGACGAGACGACAACCTCATTGGATGACAGACTATGTTGTGTAGTCTTTATGATCTCATACAATGACTATTGACATGACGTGTTCACTAAGTGGGACACTTAATTTTATTTCATTTTGTTTACATGCATATCAATCGATGTCACACTTCTGGAGATTGAGTTCACTCGTCTCATACTTGGAGGGTATAGGTTGGGGCTGCAATCCCTGTTAATTACGCAGTATCCCTGCCTCTAGATGTTCTAAGATAGTCCTCGAGGATCAGAATCACGGAAGAGGAATACTAGAATGACAGAGCACGATTTAAAACAGTTGATGGTGTCTGAAGAAGGATGCATTAGTTCCACCAACCGGTAACTGGCTGTAAGCCTTGCTGGGTAATGGCTATCCAGTTTCTTCGATGGTTCCATACTTGGAGGGTATATGTTGGGATAGCAATCCTTGGTAATTACGAAATATCCCTGCTCTAAGATGTTCCAAGATGATTCCCCGTGGAACACTGAGTGAAGTAACTGTATCGGAGAAGATTATATGCATAAGACGATAGAGACTTGCGAAGTAATGTTCTGACTTCTCATTTTGGCCGAGTGATGATGGTTACGGGCATGGGGGCCACCCCTTGAAAGAAGAAGCTGGAAGCTCTTACAAGTCCATCAGTTGTGTGCAGAATGACGATGGACTAAACAATTATTTCAATTAAAGTGAATTAAGATCTTTGTAAATAGCAATCTCAACAAATGAACAAACACAATAGATTTACAAGAGAGGATTTATTTATAAACAGCAGTAGGAATGGGGGTGAAAGAAAAATATGAGATACTCAGTGCCACCTAAGTAGTTGTGAACTATAATTTCAATGCTTAGGATACATGTTTGTTTTATTAGCAGGATGCTGTATTGTGAAGAGTATCGGTCAGCAACGACCAGTCAACGACTATTGGCGCAGCACAGACGGGAACGGCATGGAGAAAGGAAGGCCTGTCCGTACGACTCCTGTACATATTAGTGTGAAACGACCACCCCAGGGATGGAAGTGCTTTTCTGCAGACAGGAAACTCATGACCTGGGAAGTGGCTGCTTTCCAGCTCAGTAAAGAACCTACGGTGAGCTGCACTGACATGCTCGATCACTTTAACTCCATGTGCCTGCCAGGGTCCAAGAATCCCAGGACTGATTAACCCAGCATCAGGACCATGAGATGTTCTATGTATCATGTACTGTTATTGGTCACCAGAACAGCACGCGACCAAGCCGGGCTACTACCAGTCTTGAAGCAGTTAGCATGGACAAGATCTTTGATCACTTCCTTGACTGATGCTGCTCCGTCCAATTGTTACTTTTATAATACTGGATCTGATCAGTTATTTGATCACGTTGGCATTTAATCCACTGAAATAATAATACTGGATATGATTAGTTATCTAATCCGAGAGGGACCGATATATCAGACCATCGTTGGCCCATCAACCATCGCTCACACCTTATAGTTGAAGCATGATGGAACATACACCACTGTGGACGAGTCATTCATCGCCAAGGATCCTCTTCATAAAGACCATGGACCGCATAGCTGTTCAGAATTCAAGGATTACTGATGGCAACATCGCGCGCGGTAGTCTCGAAATAGGCGTTATGCATTTCGTGATAAATTTAAATTGTGTATGAACATTTATTGTATTAATATGAAGTGGTCATTTTTATGAATTTTCTGTATTTGGCAAGTTTAGAAAATTACAATGGTTATATAGATATGTATGTATATTTTTCAGATAAGATCCTCATTGATCTTCGGGTGGGGGTGGATTTTTATTGCATTGTATCATACTCTAGTATAACTTTTAAAGTGTGAATTGTTATACCATAACTTCAACTAAAGCTGTATATGTTGAACACTGTCCAATATTTATTTTTAATATTGTTTTTTGTCTTTCAATAAGTCATAATATTGTACAGGAAGTTTACTTGAAGTCAGGTGCTAGTTATATTATTATATTTACATTTGGTGTGGCAAAGCCCTTCTATATTACTACTAAAGTACTGCCAATAGCAGCTTCATCTTATTAGACAATAACTGAAGTTGGTCTTTGCACCTCCGAGCGACTTAACAGTGTCACCACCGAACTTATCGGTATCTTCTGCTTTGATCCCTAACACCAGCTGCCTGTCTCAAGTGTCTGTGAGATCAACAAACAATTTTACGCCTGGATTTTTCACCAATTCAACCTTCTCCGGTTGCACGATCAACATCAACAACATGCCGGGCCGCAAATATAACTCTGACCTGATTAGTGCGGGCTTCCGTTGAGTGCGTGCGCCGGATATAGGTCGCAATAAAATCGGAAAATGTTTTACGACACTTGATTAGTTACTTACAAAATGTCATTTGTTACTATTTATGAATCGAGAATATGATATATATATAAAACAAAATCAAATGAATTATTAACGAAAGTTGCGGAGTCTTTTCAATTTTGTATGGGAAATAGCGCATGACGTCAGCGGTTATCGTTGTGCTGTTCTAGATACTGACCTGACCTGACGGTAATACGCGGGAAATTTGAAATTTGGAAAAGACAT
>NW_018404969.1:22354-28540 GCF_002113885.1 Mizuhopecten yessoensis
CTTCTATATTACTACTAAAGTACTGCCAATAGCAGCTTCATCTTATGAGACTATAACTGAAGTTGGTCTTTGCACCTCCGAGCGACTTAACAGTGTCACTACCGAACTTATCGGTATCTTCTGCTTTGATCCCTAACACCAGCTGCCTGTCTCAAGTGTCTGTGAGATCAACAAACAATTTTACGCCTGGATTTTTCACCAATTCAACCTTCTCCGGTTGCACGATCAACATCAACAACATGCCGGACCGCAAATATAACTCTGACCTGATTACTGCGGGCTTCCGTTGAGTGCGTGCGCCGGATATAGGTCGCAATAAAATCGGAAAATGTTTTACGACACTTGATTAGTTACTTACAAAATGTCATTTGTTACTATTTATGAATCGAGAATATGATATATATATAAAACAAAATCAAATGAATTATTAACGAAAGTTGCGGAGTCTTTTCAATTTTGTATGGGAAATAGCGCATGACGTCAGCGGTTATCGTTGTGCTGTTCTAGATACTGACCTGACCTGACGGTAATACGCGGGAAATTTGAAATTTGGAAAAGACATTTTTTTTTTGCGAATTCTCATTATGGAAATACAAATATAAGCAATAAACTGCATAGATGTGGCAGACCAACTGGTATAACTGCCACATGTGTCACAGACAAACTGATGTGGCAGACCAACTGGTATAACTGCCACATGTGTCATGACGTTTGTCTGTGACACATGTGGAAGTTATACCAGTTGGTCTGCCACATCTATGCAGTTTATTGCTTAAACATCAAACTGTTTGTCCATCAATATGTTGTTAACATGTAAACATGTGAGAAAGAAAGTATGTGGTAACATATGAGTGTTTATATTGTACAAAACTGGATGTTTATTTATTTATTTTTGTTTTGTAATCGCATATAACGCAGACTAGGAAATATGGTAGATTATATGTTCAGTATTTTATTTGCGAACAAAAAAAATTATTTGTTGTTTGTTAGTCAACGTTTGATAGCCAGTGTTAAGCACATATTCCTTTAATAGACCAATATAACTTATTATGATAACGTAACAGTTCATCTTTCCGACTAGGATTATTGCTGTCCTGTGTTATCACGGTCATAATAGCTCAAATAATCTGTATAGGGAATTTTACTTAGAAAACTGGTTCTAAGTTTAATTATTTATTGTAAAAGCAGACCACTACACTCTCATTTAATTGAGCGCTAGATAATTTAGTGTTAATTTCCAATACTAGATATTTAATCTGTTTACTTGTTACAATTACATTACTCTTATTATTGAGGGTGGACTGAGACTTATATCATTTCGTAATTTATTAATTAATTTGGGAAAGATTGTTATATATATGCGTGGAATTGCGTGCAAGAGAGAGCTTGAGGTTGCTATATTTGAATGATTTGTATTGTTTCTTACAAAATAATACCTTTTCCACTTGTAAATCTGGCCTTTGTCATATATTTCTACTAGTTAATTTGACTGAGTTTACTCTGACTATTACTGACACTGAGAAAATCCCTCTTTCATATTCATGAGCTTTGCCCGGAGTGAAATTTTGTATGAGACAGATTTCAAGATCTCTGACACTACTTTGCTGGCTGCAACGACCTGAATACCACAATCGGATCGGAGTTTCTTAGGATAACCACGCAGCGACACGAATCTACGAAGTACCATCATGAAGCTATCTGTGCTGTAGCTGTCTGCGAGATCCAAATATACGCCTCTGGAAGCAAGGCAAGTGAATATCACGCCGAAGGCTTTGTCATGAGTTTTTTTTTATAGTGTCTCTATTGGTAAATGGTCCAAAGAGGTCCACCGCTGTATAGCAGAATGCGGGAGAAGGTCTTAGTCTATCCAACGGCAGAGACCCCATGATTTGAGTATGACATATTCTCTCCTTCTTTCTGCAGGCTATACATTCCATCTTGATCATCTTTAGGTACCTTCTAGCTCCAGGTCTCCAAAATTAGCAAGCGTAGTCTCTACTCCAAAGTGACCTTGGTTGTGACAAGACCTCATAACTAACTCTGGGAAGTTTCCTTTAGGAGGAAGAAGAAGGAATTCTGTCTGATTCCAGGTGGTCTTCATCCACTCCGACATTCTCGATCCGAATACAAGGAACCGATCAGGATTCTTGGAAACACCAAGACGTTCATATGCGGTCTTCCAATCGGTGCGTATGTCCTGCTGAGCATGTTTGATCCACTCACGCTCAGCCTGCTCAACTTCATGACTATTAATACGATTTGTTCCTGACGATTCCCATCAGCAAGGCGGTAACGCGAAACAGTGTCCTCGTGTCCTTGAAACACCCCAAGTTCACATCTTCAAATGATGTTTCCGTAGAACGACTGGATTCCCCGACAATGTTAATGTCTCCGACCGAAACATGTCCGATGGTATCCGGTAATTGCTTTTCTTCAACGCTGCATTTTTGACTAATTGGCCATTCCTCAAGAGGTTTGTTCAAGAATGCTGGACCAGACTGACAAATGGACTCTTTATCCAGATTCTCAGGAGCAGTCACCCTTATAGTGAGGTCAGCTGCGTTTTTGCTTCCAGATTCCCACCACCACTCATCAGGATTGGACTTGGATTGTGTCTCTGCCACTCTTGTGGCGGTGAAAGTGCCGAACCCGTAGCTCTCTTTCTGTATTTGGGCTCTCACTATCATTGAGTCCACAATGTGAAACACGCGTTCAAATGAGAGTTTCATCTCCTTAACAAGTTTCTGCCGTAGTCGAACTCCTATGACGGCACCACAGAGTTCCAGGCGAGGTATAGATAATTGACGAGTAGGTGCAATCCGATTCTTTGCTGCAATGAGGCTAGTACACACTCCACCATTGCTGGTTTCCCATCTGACATAAACGCATGCGCCAAAAGCATCCTTACTTCCATCCGAAAAAACTATCAAGATGGGGTACCCCTTGACACATTCTGACTTGTTTTGTTAACTGTTTTGTCTATGCATAACGCTCTCATGAGAATCTTGGCACCTAATACGAATGGAGTGATTAACCCAAGTGGATCAAAGATGCTTGACACTTGACTGAGCACCATTCTGTGGCTCAAGCATTCCGGAATTTGGTCAGGAATATCTGTCTGCACAAGATTTGGTTGTTGGTGGATTTTCTTAGTTTTCGGAGAAAAGTTCAGTTTAGCCTTGTATTTGAAGGTATCCGACGTTGGGTCCCTTACCATCCCCAATACCTTCTCTTGAGGTTCGACCGTCTCATCATTCTCCGATGTAATGTGCATCCCAGACACTGTCCAATGCTTAACTTTAAAGCCCCCGTCCTCCAACACGACATCAATGTCTTTCGAATTTTTTTCTGCGGCTGATGTGCTGTCGGTAGAACACAAAATGTCATCCACATAGCTGTTTTCTTTAATAATTTTGGCAACGTCCGGATATGATTTCTCTGCGAGTTCAGCAGTCTTTCGTACGAGCAATGGATGCAATGGCTCCACTCGGTCGATCTCCAAATGCAACAGCTTGCATAACGTAGTGTTCTGACTGCTTGCTAGGATCCAAGTCCCGCCACAGTGTTCTGACTGCTTGCTAGGATCCAAGTCCCGCAACAAGAACCGGTGAGTATGTTGGTCGGCTTCAGTAAGCTTAACAGAATTGTACATCTTGGATGTCTCCAGTCAACGCGACCTGTCCTTCACGAAATCTCACAAGTACGCCAATAAGGTCATTAACTACATTAGGACCCTTGGCCCAGTAATCGTTGAGGGTGTGGCCCATGAATGAGGCTGATGAGTTAAAGACTATTCGGAGCGGAGTCGATTTAGAACCGGGTTTTAGTGCCTCGTGATGTGGTAAATAGTGCACTGGACCGTCGTATTCGTTGATTTCGCTGTCAGACATTTACGAGCGACCTTTCTCCTCAACATGTCTTCGATTTGGTCATGATACAGCTTGGCATATTCGGCTCCCGTCCTCAGCAGTCTTCGTTCTGTGGATATCATTCTTGCTTTAGCTGCGACAAAGTTGTTGGGTAGTGCCTTATGATCCTTTATCCACGGATAGGAGACTATCCACCGTTTTTCCTTGGGATCGTGGATCAATCCATTCTGTATGAGATTCATCTCCCTTTCCTCTTGAATAGTATACTCTTTTCCTCCTGGTGGACACTTTCCACACTTGCATCCTCCACATGTCGGTGTACATTGGGTACCCAGACTCTCCACGTCAAAGAATTGAGCAAGATCTTTCTGGATACCGCGATTGTTTGCGAGTTCAAGCTCATCTCTACTCGGGCAGGAGACATGCCCAGATGTGAAGTGAATGTATACGAGGTTGCACACCTTCCCCGATGTCCGAATATCAGTACTCAAGGAAACGTTGCTGGGCAGAGCAACAGGCAGAGTAGTAGGCACTATAAGAGGTTCAACGCTAACATATGTGGCGTTGGTGCTGCTGGTAACAGTCCCAGATGTAATGGTTGCAGATGGCAACGGACGGTCAAACACTGTGCTTGGTTGGAACGCGGACTTGGGAACCGCGGCGGAATGGAAAGGATATATTCCACAGCCACGGAACCTACTGATTATATTCTGTACCGTAAGCCCGGCTTCCCAAGCAGCCGTGAACATTTGTGGAAATGTCCATGCATTGAGCTAAAAATAAAAAGTTAGAGCAGGCTTTATTATATGCCTTATTGAAGGTGAAGGTAGTGCGTTGTGCGAGGGGTAAGGAAATGATGCTTATGTTCTCCTGCTTTGCCAGAGACCCAGAGTTTCATCCGAACCGTGACCGTCTAGAATTAAGAGCTGTGGGCGTTCTTGGCCACAATGTCTTAAAAACATGTTCCTGAAATTTGGGACCTTATCTCTTCTCTCCTTTCTAAATAACTTTCTTCTTCCTAATGCCTCCCTTGACAATGCCTCACTTTTGGCCATTTGTTGAGCGTTCGCTTCTGTGAGGCAGGCTTTGGGTTCTGTCCCCTGGCCGAGACATACCAAAGTCTTTAACAATGGTAGTTTCTACTCCTGCTTAACGCTCAGCAAATTAGGAGTGGGACGACTGGTTCGCCTGTTGTCAGTATAATGTGACCGGGCGAGGCGTCCTGCTGGGTGTCTTCGGCAGTATGCTTCAGTGAGGTAGCACTATAAAGTCGGCATCAGTTGCGCGCTATCACAAGGAGATAAACACGAACATATCGCAGCCTCCCAAAATACACACGCATACACTACACGCATGCATCTTGCACACAGGGGAGGCCGTCCTTAAATGACCTTAGCTGTTAA
Organism: Mizuhopecten yessoensis; assembly: GCF_002113885.1. NCBI lineage: Eukaryota > Metazoa > Mollusca > Bivalvia > Pectinida > Pectinidae > Mizuhopecten > Mizuhopecten yessoensis. Next base: position 27,627 of record NW_018404969.1, read on the forward strand.
TAGGACGTTAAACAAAATCAAACAAACAAACAAACAAATCCTGAACCATTGCTCAGTTAAAAGTAACGTTAGAGAGAAATATAAAGATTCCAAATATTTGCAATGGGTGCACATATATTTTAGTCGCTTTTGTGTCCACAAATAGAGGACAACAAAGCAAATCCCAAATCTGCAGGGTTTTACCTCATTAGTCGCCTCCTAAAATGTCTGACCATGTAATTCACTAGTGACTACTAAATTCTGACTATCCTCGTAATATGGTAGTATAACCCAACAATGCTGACTATAAACCAACAATGCTGACTTTTTACTGAAATTCACTTTAATTTACCACGGTTGGGTTATACTCAGCATTGTCGTTTAAAAGTCAGAACGGTCGGATTAAAGTCAGCACGGTCCGATAAAAGTCAGCACGGTCGGATTAAAGTCAGCATAAAGATTTTACCTGTGTTCATTGACCCGCGCGCGAGCTCCACACGGCCAGTGCTAGACAGCAGCAGGGGGTTTCACACCTCCTGTAGGCCGCGAGCGTCAGCTCTGATCGCGGCATTTCTTTACCTTTGAACCGCCTATAGACATCAGTTTCCTTCCGTACACGGCCATTCTTTACCCGCTGTGCTTACGTAAGCACAGCTACTGTTAACGAAAGGCGAATCTCGTTCACTGTTCTACGCTCAGTGCGTTTTGAAATGTTCTGGTCATACTTTATCGACAGAATTCTAATAATAAATAATGGATTATGTTGAGTTCATATCTTTATTGCCAACAATCATTTTCTACAATACATACTTTCTTTGAACGTAATTATGTTGTTTTTCAATCAAAGTTAAACTATGTAACAGTGCCGTGTTTGTAATTTACTTCGGCTGTCTGTTAAAATATGTGTTTGCTTATTACTCGATTTGTAATAAAAA
>NW_018404969.1:29026-29476 GCF_002113885.1 Mizuhopecten yessoensis
AACTATAAAACTGTGCCGTGTTTGTAATTTACTTCGACCTGATGTTTTGTAATACGTGTATGTTATTAATGTGTATATCAATGTTAAATAATATGTCTAAAAACCGCAAAGTTCCGAGCAATTTGACAATTCAATAATCTGCTTTTCTACACATCAGATGTTCTTGTATGTAGTTATGCCTGGTATCATAATGCATTTTTTATAGCATCAGAAAAAGGCTTTGATAATTTGATAATGCAGCAGCTAATAATTGTTTTTAAAGGACTCTGTACATATGTCTTACTGATAATAAATGGTGCCAAATATATTCATATAATTATTTGAAATTGGCACGCATTTCTAAAATGACCCTCGCGCAACCCATTTTCATTGGAAGAACATGATATTAGTAGTGTGATGAACATGTGTTGTTGAATTGAAATGACATAAATGTAAGTTGTATTGAAAAGA
>NW_018404969.1:30016-40133 GCF_002113885.1 Mizuhopecten yessoensis
AAAAAATGTATGTGTATCATCACAGAATTATTTTAGATCTAAGTCCGTGGTATCATAAAGTGCAGGGCTTGCGATGGCGATCGACACTGGCGAAAATAAAACATGATTGGCGATTCGAAACTGCTCTTGGCGAAAATGTCGATGTGGGGCTTTTATTTAAATTACTGTCGATAATAGAAAAAAAATCGTTGGCGATAACTGTTTCTAGAGCAACTGTTACAGGTATGTTTAGCACCCGGACACCGCTTGTGTGCTACGTTTACGATGTCACGGCTGAATGCATTTCCGATGCAAGGTCATGTATTCGAAATCTCCTGAGTTTTCACAAGGGCACCTGGAAACACAATGACTCCCGTCTGATATCAAAATCGCCGATTATCCAATTATAGCGATATTGTCTTATTCCGAGGGTTGCTCTGTGGAGAACAAAAGGGTTCGTTAGGGTCGGGAAAGGGTTGTTTTAGTTGGATTTGATTTACTGCAGTAAATCGCGTGAAGTGATGCGAGGCAATAATGAGGCATGGTAATTTGTGTGTGCTTTCATTGGGACGCAAGCAGGATATTTTCAATGACTTTCTTTTTAATTTTGTTAAGCAGAAACACATATAATTGCCAGGGCAGACGAAATGACATATACAACTTGAATTATGCAATTCTCGCAATCTGATAGAGATGACAATTTGCCGAAAATTATATTTTAGTTCCACAGGGCTTCCCCTTAACGAGGGATGGTAGTTTTATTGCAAAATACATATTTCGTATAAATGCTGAGGTCGAATAAAAGCATGAACGGGGCTCTCGAGGAGGGATTTCTACGCATCGAATTCGCACCGGGTAACGGTTCGCTCTGACCGGGAAACCAATTTTGACTGTTTAACCCCTACAGCCGAAATTGTTCAAAAAGCCAGAAACAGTAAGAAATGACTAATTATAATTTAAATAGACTATTGGATAATAATCTGCTTTATCAAAACCAGAGACGTATATACTACATAATGGCTTTATATATCTCTGTTCAAACCTAATGCTAGTTTGGAGTAAAAAAAAAATATAATCCTGTTTAACTCTATAGTATTTGAAATATGTCTTCTTTTCTGCTAATATTGGTTGGTTATCCCCAAATATTAGCCAAAATACCGAAATGTCTCTTTCAGGGTACAGACACGCCGGTTTAGGGCCTACGTTACCCTGAGGTATTTTGCGTTTTATTTATAGAACCACGGAATTAGATTAGAAACCGTGATAGAACCACGCACCAAATTATCAACTAAATTGTATGTGCCCTGGCAGTTATATACCTGTTGCTGCTAAACGAAATTAAAAAGACAGTCATGAAAAATGTCCCGCTGGCGTCCCAATATAAGCACATACAAATGACCGTGCCTCGTTATTGCCTCGCATCACTTCACGCGATTTACTGCAGTAAATCAAATCCAATTAAAACAACCCTTTTCTCGACCCTAACTTACTCTTTTGTTCTTCACAGAGCGACCCTCGGAATAAGACAATATCGTTATAATTGGATAATTGGGGATAATGATATCAGACGGGAGATGCATTCAGCCGTGACATCAAAGTACACAAGCGGTGTGTGTGGCTAAATTTACCTGTAACAATTACTCTAGAAACAGTTATCGCCAACGGTTTTTTCTATTGTCGACAGTAATTTAAATAAATGATACCACGGACTTAGATCAAATATAATTCTGTGATGAAACACAAACATTTTTACCTTATTAGATTTACTTTAATACTTTCAAAAACATGTTTTCTTCCATAACTGGAAACAAAAAGAAACGCGCCGGTACACCATACTACCTGTGTTAGTTGGAGGATCGGTTATAAATGCCCTTTGGCCACGATATTCACAGGTAACACCTCCGAGGTAATTAGTTCACCTGTTAACTCACAGGTAGGTATCGTAAATGCCCTTTGACTATAGAATAAAGTGGTAAGAACTACGGGTTATTAACATACCTTTTAATTTACAGGTAAGATATTTGGGTGTGTAAACTTTGTATTACTATCCCTCAGCTAAAAGTTACAGTGTACATTGAATGTAGTTGATGCAGATACGGAATTAGATTTCCGTGATTCAGGATTGAAACAGAGACGTATATATTACAGAGATTGGCAACTTGCTCTTTACCTTACCATTGGTCACGGTAAACGGATGTCATATCGCGAGTCACGCTTCATCTGCGCCATATTGGATATACGGTTCGCTGCATTCAATAATCCTTTTCTGTTCAAAACATAATTGGGCAATAAGATAACATTGAAAATCAACGTAATATTAAAAGATTGTAAATAATGTAAACATCGAAAGATTGCACTTCGTGGCTGTGTTTACATATCGGTAATGATTCTGGCTTCAGGAAAACACAAACTCCGTTTTTGCTATTTAGACAATTTCAAATAAGTCTGAATAAATTCATTATTTGATAATATATCTAACCAGGTTTTCAAGATGAGGTTGTAACAAAACTTGCAATGTTTGATCATTTAGCTCTGAAAATACCGGTTTCTAAAAATAGATAAGTTAAAATGGCGGCTTTGATGTACCAGGGTTATTTCTTTCATGACACATTAGAACAAGAACTCCTTTTTTATTATTAATTATTCAATTTCAAAAAACATCTTAAGATATGAATTATTTATTAATATTTCTAACCCGGTTCTTAAAATAAGGTTGTTACAAATCTTGATTTCAAGCAAGATTGTATTTTTTCAGTCTTACAATTTCCCTTTTTGTCTTTTCAATACACTATTCATTCATTTTATTTTTCCAAAAGTTTACAACCTATAGGTACAGGATATTACTGCAAACATACATATTCAATACATGCTTATTTCAATAATGTCATTTCAATTCAACAACACATGTTCATCACACTACTGTTATCATGTGCTTCCAATGAAAATGGGTTGCACAAGGGTCATTTTAGAAATGCGTGCCAATTTCAACTAATTATATGAATATATTTGGCACCATTTATTATCAGTAAGACATATGTACAGAGTCATTCAAAAACAATTATTAGCTGCTGCATTATCAAATATCAAATCAACAAAGCCTTTTCTGATGCTATAAAAAATGCATTATGAGACCAGGCATAACTACATACAAGAACATCTGATGTGTAGAAAAGCAGATTATTGAATTGTCAAATTGCTCGGAACTTTGCGGTTTTTAGACATATTATTTAACATTGATATACACATTAATAACATACACGTATTACAAAACATCAGATCGAAGTAAATTACAAAGACGGCACAGTTTTATCGTTTAAATGGACATATTAATCGAGTATAAAACAAACTTGTATTTCAAAACACCAGGTCGAAGTTAATTACAAACACGGCAGTTTTATAGTTTAATTTGACATAATAATCGAGTATGTACATAACAAACATGTATTTCAAAATACCAGGTCGAAGTAAATTACAAACACGGCACAGTTCGTGTATGTAACAAACAAATATTTCAAATCAACTGGTCGAAGTAAATAACAAACACGGCACAGTTTAATAGTTTAAATTGACATATTAATCGAGTATAAAACAAACTTGTATTTCAAAACACCAGGTCGAAGTTAATTACAAACACGGCAGTTTTATAGTTTAATTTTACATAATAATCAAGTATGTACATAACAAACATGTATTTCAAAATACCCGGTCGAAGTAAATTACAAACACGGCACAGTTCGAGTATGCAACAAACAAGTATTTCAAATCAACTGGTCGAAGTAAATTATAAACACGGAACAGTTTAATAGTTTAAATTGACATATTAATCAAGTATAAAACAAACTTGTATTTCAAAACACCAGTTCGAAGTAAATTACAAACACGGCACAGTTTTATAGTTTAAATTGACATATTAATCGAGTATAAAACAAAATTGAATTTCAAAACACCAGGTCGAAGTAAATTACAAACACGGCACAGTTTAATAGTTTAAATTGACATGTTAATCGAGTATAAAACAAACTTGTATTTCAAAACACCAGGTCGAAGTAAATTACAAACACGGCACAGTTTTATAGTTTAATTTGACAAAATAATTGAGTATGTACATAACATGTATTTCAAAACACCAGGCCGATGTAAATTATAAACACGGCAGTTTTGTAGTTTAATTTGACATATTTATCGACATAACAAACTGAACATGTATTTCAAAACACCAGGTCGAAGTAAAATACAAACACGGCACAGTTTTATCGTTTCAATTTGACATCTAAATCTAGTGTTTAATAAACACGTATTTCAGATCATCAGGCCAAATAATAGTACGAACACGACACATTTATTTAGATATATTTTTATTACAAATCGAGTAATAAGCAAACACATAGTTTAACAGACAGCCGAAGTAAATTACAAACACGGCACTGTTACATAGTTTAACTTTGATTGAAAAACAACATAATTACGTTCAAAGAAAGTATGTATTGTAGAAAATGATTGTTGGCAATAAAGATATGAACTCAACATAATCCATTATTTATTATTAGAATTCTGTCGATAAAGTATGACCAGAACATTTCAAAACGCACTGAGCGTAGAACAGTGAACGAGATTCGTCTTTCGTTAACAATAGCTGTGCTTACGTAAGCACAGCGGGTAAAGAATGGCCGTGTACGGAAGGAAACTGATGTCTATAGGCGGTTCAAAGGTAAAGAAATGCCGCGATCAGAGCTGACGCTCGCAGCCTACAGGAGGTGTGGAACCCCCTGCTGCTGTCTAGCACTGGCCGTGTGGAGCTCGCGCACGGATCAATGAACACAGGTAAAATCTTTATGCTGACTTTAATCCAACCGTGCTGACTTTTATCGGACCGTGCTGACTTTAATCCGACCGTTCTGACTTTTAAACGACAATGCTGAGTATAACCCAACCGGGGTAAATTAAAGTGAATTTCAGTAAAAAGTCAGCATTGTTGGTCTATAGTCAGCATTGTACGAGTATAGTCAGCATGGTTGGGTTATACTACCATATTACGAGGATAGTCAGAATTTAGTAGTCACTATAAGCCACCAGTGTCTTAAATTTGGTTTAAAGTTAGACACAATTTCCAACTAAAGTTCAAACCTTGCTTACGGTCGAATTTGCAGTGTTTTGTTTGAAAACCTGCCGAACAACTGCTGCATTTATGTATCATTGATAATTTCATTTCAAGATATTTATTATTTTTCATTCCGGACTCGGGGACCACCCGCTTTTTGTGCTTTAGGCTCCGCCTTACTCACGTTTCCTATTGCTTCCGGTCTACCATCTTCATGGTTGGAACTGTAAACACTGAACTGGTTTAATCTGTTACAATGTAGAGTGTCACACGGCTTCCTTTTATTCGAATGTTGTTTACTCATTGTTGCTAATTTACGATAACATAGGAGGACCCTACTTGGTCATTTATTATGTCTGTTTATTTGTATTTGTTGTAGGTTGAAACTAAATAAACGTTTCACAACCTGACGAGTGAATTCATTTATGAGTTGACATTACATTTCAACGCACGAGAATGCCTGAGTCAGACGAAAAAGTAGCGAAGCGGAAAAGGGCCAGCGCCAAGGGAAAGTTTCACAGAATCTTTCGACGGTTTAATGAATCATCGCACGAGCCCATCAGTTTATTGAGAGACATTTTAAAGAACTTGGAAACTTCATACATTGAGCTTGATACTCGTACCAACGATTATTTGGAGCTACTTGATGCTGATATCGACACTGACAAAATAAATGATCTTCAGGATGATATGGACTCGATATACAAGGAGCTGTGTGATGCCAAGTCGGTATTGTCCAGAAAAACAGAGGACAGACACAAGGAGGGCAAAAAATCAGTTACTCAGACGATGAAAGTAAAAAAAAATGATACTCCAGAATTTTCCGGTAAAATACGTGACTATCCCAGTTTTAAGCGAGACTATGAAAGACACATGATTCCTGCGTATGGGGAGGACCCGTTCGCATAGAAAAAAATGTCAAAGGCGTGGATGATGATTTTAGCGAGATGTTCCGTCGTTTGGATCTCAAATATTGTAGACCTGAAAGAATATCGGACGCAGTCCTTTGTGAACTAAAAACTTTAAAACCAGTCAAAGAAGGTGAACACAAGGAATTTGTATCAATGGTTGATGTGGTGGAAATTGTTGGCTAGATTTAAAAAAGATGGGTCTAGAGGGAGAAATGGGCACTTCCACAATGATGAGCCAAATTGAACGACTTCTACCAGGTATACCCCGGTATCTTTCGGACAGGCCTACCTGAAGGTTAACGGACTCCTAATGAAGACGTTTCACAGTCTTTTGGTTTCCGCGGAAATTCACGCTCTATTAAGGGATTCAGATGAAGACTTAGACATGGCAGGTTACTACAGCACTACTTCTGATAGTCACGTAACGTCCGGTTCCCTGCCCATAAGTGACTTGGAAACACTTGCTGCCGTTGCGAGTATATCACAAAGTCCAGCTGAGCTTGAGGATCCTCAGCACCTATTCAACCTCATTAAATCTGGAAAACTCGAAAACAATTGCAAGTGCCAACGATGATGGTGAAGCCACATTGCCTTCGTCGCTGTGGAGCAGTTATATTGAAGATCTGTTTTCCCCTTGTAGAAACGCCCAGACATGCCTTTGAAAAAACCGAGCCGCGCAATAACCACGCATCGGCTTTTTACAAGCAATGATACAATTAATGAAAAAATGAGTCGTGGCCGAAAGAAAGCAGAAAGTAGAAGCAGAGAAAAAGGCCAGACAGTTAAAACGCGAAATGAAAAGAAAACAATGAATTAAAACTTATTGCACATTCAAACAACTTAAATGACTTATCAAATTTTATGCGACGAATTCAAGAAGCAGAGGAAATTTGTAAGGAATATCATAAGATTTCCTGAATTGTAAAAAAAAACTGAGGAAATTTGTAGTGAATATCATTAGATTTGTTGAATTGTAAAAAGCCAGGGGAAATTCATACTGAGTATCATTATTGATTTATGTCTGCATGATTTGTTCGTCGTCATTATAGAATACTCACTTTATCACTTCACAGTGTGTACTGTTTTATTTATAAAAGTATAACAGATTGACTAGAAAAATAAAAAATGTGTACGTTTTATTGGCCTTCTATGCACATTTATTAGTCCTGCAGGTAGGGCGTAAGAATTGTACCTGCTGCCCCCAATTGCATGATCGTAAGAGGCGACTAAATTTGGGACCTTATCTCTTCTCTCCTTTCTAAATAACTTTCTTTTTCCTAATGTCTCCCTTGACAATGCCTCACTTTTGGCCATTTGTTGAGCGTTCGCCCCTGTGAGGAAGGCTTTGGGTTCTGTCCCCTGGCCGAGACATACCAAAGTCTTTAAAAATGGCAGTTTCTACTCCTGCTTAACGCTCAGCAAATAAGGAGTGGGACGACTGGTTCGCCCGTTGTCAGTATAATGTGACCGGGTGGGGCATCCTGCTGGGTGTCTTCGGCAGTGTGTTTCAGTGAGGTAGCACTATAAAGTCGGCATCAGTTCCGCGCTATTACAAGAAGACAAACACGAATATATCGCAGCCTCCCAAAATACACACACATACACTACACGCATGCATCTTGCACACAGGGGAGGCCGTCCTTAAATGACCTTAGTTGTTAATAGGACGTTAAACAAAATCAAACAAACAAACAAACAAACATTTATTATGTTTTAAAGTGTTAAATACTGCAGAAAACAATTAATTGAATATCAAATATTATTTGGTGTATGCATATTTTTAACCGGTTTCTGTCCGAATTTGACGGCTGTCAACTTCTGCTGGGTTTTTATATTATAATTCACTGGTCGTCATTATTTTCCGGAAACTACGTAGGTTTTTTTTATTAATTTACACTTGCTTCTTCCGGATGGTCAATTTTGTCCGAATATACCGGACTCTACTACTTGGCAACACCTCGTTTTTGGCCTTAATGTTGAGCGTTCACCCAGGTGAGGAATAGGTTTGGTTTGTTTAGTATTGTTCAACGTCCTATCAACATCTATGGTCATTTAAGGATGGTCTCACCTGTGTGCCAGATGCATGCGTGTGTTTTGGGAGGCTGCAATATGATCGTGTTTGTCTCCTTGCGATAGCGGAAAACTGATGCCGACTTTATAGTGCTACCTCGCTGAAACATACTGCCGAAGACACCAAGCAGGTCATCGACTCACCCCACCCGGTCGCATTATACTGACACCGGGCGAAGCAGTTATCCCACTCCTAAATTGCTGAGCGTTAAGCAGGAGTAGAAACTACCGTTTTTACAGACTCTGGTATGTCTCGGTCAGTGGACAGAACCCAAAGCCTTCCTCACAGGGGCAAACGCTCAACTAAAGGCCAAAAGTGAGGCATTGTCAAGGGAGACATTAGGAAGAAGAAAGTTGTTTAGAAAGAAGAGAAAAGACCCCAAATTTAGTCGCCTCTTACGATCATGCAATGCAGCAGGTACAATTCTTACGTCCTTCCTGCAGGGACACTTAGGTGAGGAAAGCAATGGGTTCTGTCCCCAGGCCTGGAAATACCAAAGTCCTTAAAAATGTAAATTCTTCCCTGCTTAACGTTCAGCATTTAGGGGCATGGGAACAACTGGTTCACCCGTTGTCCGTATACTCTGACCGGGCGGAATGCTGTGATGGGTGCCTTTGACATAGTATTTCAGAGAGATAGTACTATAAAGTCGGCATCAGACCAGCGCTGTCACAAGGAGGCAAGCAAACACACGCTATCACGCATACACTACAAACAGGGAGGCACGTCCTTAAATTACCTTAGCTGTTAATAGGATGTTAAACAAAATTTAACTAAACCAAACCATCGTGACATTTTCCTCCCCTTAGCAATGTCATGAGGAAATTGTAACCACACGTAAATGAGATACACTGTAATAGCTTGTTCATGTTCATGTCATAACGGCTTCAAAAAGAAGTATACCTTCTTTATAAAGTATATATTTTCAAGCCCTTTTGTCTCCCCTGATCTTACACAATGCTTTGTCTTGTTCATTTCCTCAAATATAATTGTTTGTTTCTGAATTCACTACTTTGGGGACTTCATGCTACTTGATTCATTCAATGTACCCAACCCTAACATTCACTTTACTTTGGAGCCTGTCAATAAATGAAAAATTGACCAAAAGAAGAATCCGACATATACCTCGTTAACCATCTGAAGTTAGGACCAGACATAAAAAAACAGCAATGGAAATGGTATATGTGATGTCTTTACCAAACAAACATGTTTGCTTAGGTCTGTGGCCATTTTTAAAGTGTCCCGTAAAGCAACAGTTTATTATTTACGTGATACTAAAACGAGCCCTGGATACACCTGCACGGCTTTGAACCGACTACATAACAGTAAGTGATTCAGCCGCCAGAGATTCTGACTTTTAGAGTGATTTAATATTAGGTGGTACTATGACAGTGTACATTGTCCAATAATATTCATCAGTATTTTACCCGGCATACTGTATAAGTAACACAACTTTAGTGGTACAGTTTTGAGTAAGTGTTTCAACAGTCAGTGGTACAGTGATGGGTAAGTGGTACAGCATTCGGTGGCACAGTAATGGGTAAGTGGAACAGCATTCGGTGGTACAATGACGGTTAGATGGTACAACATTCGATGTTACAGTTTTAGGTAAGTGGTACAGCATGCGGTTGTTTAGTGATGGGCATGTAGTACAACATTCGATGGTACAGTGATTGATTAGAGGTACAACAGTCAGTGATAAGTAAGTGGTACAACAGGCATTGGTACAGTAATGGGTAAGTGGTACAATATTCGGTGGTTCAGTGATGGTTAGATGGTACAACATTCGGTGGTTAAGTGATGAGTTAAATGTTGGTACACCGTTCGGTTGGATGGCCCTGCAGGTAGGGCGTAAGAATTGTACCTGCTGCCCCCAATTGCATGATCGTAAGAGGCGACTAAATTTGGGACCTTATCTCTTCTCTCCTTTCTAAATAACTTTCTTCTTCCTAATGTCTCCCTTGACAATGCCTCACTTTTGGCCATTTGTTGAGCGTTCGCCCCTGTGAGGAAGGCTTTGGGTTCTGTCCCCTGGCCGAGACATACCAAAGTCTTTAA
>NW_018404969.1:41888-55909 GCF_002113885.1 Mizuhopecten yessoensis
GTATGTTTCAGTGAGGTAGCACTATAAAGTCGGCATCAGTTCCGCGCTATCACAAGGAGATAAACACGAACATATCGCAGCCTCCCAAAATACACACGCATACACTACACGCATGCATCTTGCACACAGGGGAGGCCGTCCTTAAATGACCTTAGCTGTTAATAGGACGTTAAACAAAATCAAACAAACAAACAAACAAAATGTATAGTGATCGGTAGGTAGTGCAAATTTGATGGTACAGTTATGGATAAATGGTACAACAGTCATTGGTATAGTGATACAGCATTCGGTGGTACAGTTATGGGTAAGTGGTACAATAGTCGGAGGTACAGTTATGGGCAAGTGGTACAGCATTCGGTGGTAAAGTTATTGGTAAGTTGTACAACAGTTAGTGGTACATTTAATGGTAAGTGGTACAACATTCGGTTGTTTAGTGATGGGCATTATTACAACATTCGATGGTAAAGTGATCGGTAAGTGGTACAACAGTCAGTGGTACAGTTATGGGTAAGTGGTACAGCATTCGGTGGTACAATATTCAGTTTTATAGTGACTGGGTTAGTGGTACAGCATTTAGCGGTGAGTTCCCATCATTAGAACCTTGACTGAAATAATCCACATTAGTTCGTATAACTCCTAAGCAGCTATACATATGGAAGTATTTGTCATTTTGATACTTATACACGAATGGAAAATGATATGGATATACAAGTTTCATGAATGTGTCGCATCCAGATAGCAAAGTCTGTACAGAGTTCTGAAGGACAATCTGCAGCTAACCAATGCGGTTTGTCAGACTTTTTTTTATCACATAATTGCATTCCATACCAGCCGTGGTTATTCACCTTGGTAATGGGCCTTACACAGTTGGGAGCATGGATCTGTAATTTAGTCCAATAATGATATACCCTAACGTTGATGGCCATGTAGTTGGTGAGTGTAAGCCCAGCCAGGGAAAATGTGACCAAGATATATGTCCTTATATGGAAGCGTGTAGGAAATATGCATTTTCAGATAAAATTATGACATTACGAAGGACGATAAGGACCTGTTCATGCGAGTCACGTCACGTAATATACATATGGAAGTATTTGTCATTTTGATACTTATACACGAATGGAAAATGATATGGATATACAAGTTTCATGAACTTGTCGCATTCAGATAGCAAAAGTCTGTTTGGTGAGTGTAAGCCCAGTCAGGGAAAATGTGACCAAGATATATGTCCTTATATGGAAGTGTGTAGGGAATATGCATTTTCAGATAAAATTATGACATTACAAAGGACGATAAGGACCTTTTCATGCGAGTCACGTCACGTAATGATCGGTTCGGACATAAGGTAATGGCTACAATCTGGGACTAAATGGACAACCGTCTGAGCACTGTCGTTTCAGATATGTTTTTGTAAATGGCATTATAGTTTAACTGAATTCGTATTAAGCGAGTTGTTTCACCATAAAATTCACAATACGTTAGAATTAAACTCATTTGTTCATAGAGTTAAGGTAGAGAGAACCGTCGCTGAGTGGTGTAGCTCCAACGAAGGAGCGTTCCACATGATTCATTTTTGGCATTTTCTGACTTAGACGCTATTATAGCTAAGATTAATATGCGAAAAACTATATGTATCATACTATTCCTTTTCACATAAACAATTCAACTGCGGTATAGCAATTTGCTCTCCGGACCTCTGTAGAGCATCCGATCATGGTATTTGTTTTGGTAATCCTTTTCATAAGTAACATAACTGGAAATCCTTTTTATATGTTTTACCTTCCTGAAAAAATCTGAAACCTAAAATTGTATAAAAATAGTGGAAATAACATAAATTTCTCAGAAACACCACTTTTTAATGCATGTCCAAAGGAAAAAGTGAGGCTTCTGAAATGTGTTGGGCTCTCTACTTTAAATAATTCATTATTTCCGGCTTATAAAGACCTGAGGGACACCACTTTATCAGGTCAATGTTGTGGCCAACTTAATTTATCCTCAGCGTTACCAATTATTAGAAATGATATCATGCTTTTAATACGAGTGTTTGCATGTAATTTGTGACCAAGCCATAATACTGTAGATCCTACATATATATGCCTACGATGACCCCAAACCAGACCGACGACAGTGTACAGCATTACCATCGGCCGCGTGACCAACGTTCCATTAGCTCATACATGTAAACTATGTATCTGTAGGAGCCCAGTCAACCTTTACAAACACTAATGTCATTCGAACCCCGAATTATGTACTGTCAGTCATTGTGAACGCACTATCAAATTGACACTGAACGTCTTATCTGCCACACCCATTGTGACACGTCGATTCTTTCTATTTTCTCTTCTCCTACTGATACCTTAGTACATACGATATTTGCCGTAGTGGAGATGTACACTAAAAAACTATAATTTCATTTGCCATTTCCTTACTTTATATATTCAGCGAATGAATAATGTTCAAAACTTCAGACTTGGTAGTGATAACCATACTGTTGTCACACTCATATAACTAATACTGGATATCTATATTACCGTACTGTTGTCATATTCATATAATTAATACTGGATACCAATATAACCATACTGTTGTCACATTCATATACTAAATGCTTGATACCTATATAACTATACTGGATATCTATATTACCGTACTGTTGTCACATTAATATATTAATACTGGATAACTATATAACCATACTGTTGTTACATTCATATAATTAATACCTATATACTAATAACTGTACTGTTGTCACATTCATATAATAGATACTTGATACCTATATAACGACTGTTGTCACATTCATATAATTAATACTTGATACCTATACTCTAATAACTGTACCGTTGTCACATTCATATAATAGATACTTGATACCTATATAACGACTGTTGTCACATTCATATAATAGATACTGGATACCTATATAACTGTACTGTTGTCATTCATATACCTAATACTTGATACCTATATAACCATACTGTTGTCACATTCATATACTTAATACTGGATACCTATATAACCATACTGTTATCATATTCATATACTTAATACCTATATAACCATACTGTTGTCACATTCATATACTTAATACTGGATACCTATATAACCATACTGTTGTCAAATTCATATAATTAATACTTGATACCTATATAACCATACTGTTGTCAAATTCATATAATTAATACTGGATACCTATATAACTGTATTTGTCGTCACATTCATATAATTAATACTGGATACCTATATAACTGTATTTGTCGTCACATTCATATAATTAATACTGGATACCTATATAACTGTATTGTGGTCACATTCATATAATCAATACTGGATACCTATATAACTGTATTTGTCGTCACATTCATATAATTAATCCTGAATACCTATGTAACTGTATGTGTCGTCACATTCATATAATTAATCCTGAATACCTTTATAACTGTATGGTCGTCACATTCATATAATTAATACTGGATACCTATATAACTGTATTGTCCTCACACTCATATAATTAATACTCGATACTTATATAACTGTATTTGTCGTCACATTCACATAATTAATACTGGATACCTATATAACTGTATGGTCGTCACATTTATATAATTAATACTGGATACCTATATAACTGTATTTGTCGTCACATTCATTTAATTAATACTGTATAACTGTACTGTTGTCGAATAAATATAATTAATACTGGATAACTATATTACCGTACTGTTATATCTATGGTCAAATACACTCTTTATATCTATATAACCGTAATGTTATCACTTTGGTCCTTGATATCTATATAACCGTACTATTGTCACTGGTCAAATAATTACTGGATACCTATAAGACCGTATTGTCGTCACTACGGTCAAATAATTACTGGATACCTATATAACCGTACCGTTATTTCTATGGTCAAATACAATCTTTATATCTATATAACCGTAATGTTATCACTATGGTCCTTGATATCTATATAACCGTACTATTGTCACTGGTCAAATGATTACTGGATACCTATAAGACCGTATTGTCGTCACTACGGTCAAGTAAATACTAGATACCTATATAACCGTACTGTTGTCACTTTGATAAATAAATACTCGATACTTATATTACCATAATGTTGTCACTCTGATAAAGAAATATTCGATACTTATATTACCGTACTGGTGTGACTGATAAATAAATACTCCCGATACTTATATTACCGTACTCTTGTGACTGATCAATAAATATTCCATACTTATATTACCGTACTGTTGTGACTGATAAATTAATACTCCCGATACTTATACTACCGTACTGATGTGACTGATAAATAAACACTCCCGATATTACCGTACTGTTGTGACTGATAAATTAATACTCCCGATACTTATACTACAGTACTGTTGTGACTGATAAATATATACTCCCGATACATATATTACCATACTGTTGTGACTGATAAATAAATGCTCCCGATACATATATTACCGTACTGCTGTGACTGATAAATAAATACTACCGAACTGTTGTGACTGATAAATAAATTCTCCGAATACATATATTAGCGTACTGTTGTGACTGATAAATATATACTCCCGATACATATATTACCGAACTGTTGTGACTGATAAATAAATACTCCCGATACTTATATTACCGTACTGTTGTGACTGATAAATAAATACTCCGAATACATATATTAGCGTACTGTTGTGACTGATACATAAATACTCCCGATACTTATACTACCGTACTGTTGTGACTGATAAATATTCGATACTTTTATTACCATACTGTTGTGACTGATAAATAAATACTCCCGATACTTATATTACCGTACTGTCGTGACTGATACATAAATACTCCCGATACTTATACTACCGTACTGTTGTAACTGATACATAAATACTCCCGATACTTATACTACCGTGCTGTTGTGACTGATAAATAAATATACTCCCGATACATATATTACCGTACTGTTGTGACTGATACATAAATACTCCCGATACTTATACTACCGTACTGTTGTGACTGATAAATAAATACTCCCGATACATATATTACCGTACTGTTGTGACTGATAAATAAATACTTCCGATACATATATTACCGTACTGTTGGGACTGATACATAAATACTGCCGATACTTATACTACCGTACTGTTGTGACTGATAAATACATATTCGATACGTATATTATAACCATACTGTTGTGACTGATAAATAAATACTCGATACCTATATAACCATACTGTTGTCACTCTGAAAAATAAATACTGGATACCTATATAGCCGTACTGTTGTGACTGATAAATAAATACTCGATACATATATAACCATACTGTTGTCACTCTGATAAATAAATACTGGATACCTATATAACCATACTGTTGTGACTGATAAATAAATATTCGATACCTATAAAAACCATACTGTTTTGACTGATAAATAAATATTCGATACATATATTACCATAAAGTTATCACTCTGATAAACAAATATTCGATACCTATAAAAACCATACTGTTGCCACTCTGATAAATATATATTCGATTCCTTTATAACTGATTGCTATGGTATATCAAAGGATCTTTTTCTTTGATCGTACGGTGATCAAAGTCTAAAGCTAACCTGTATAGCGTCGCGTTGTCTGTCTATCTCAACGTCGATCAGTGAAGACGGTTATTCCTGTTTTAAAAAGGTCAGTTCTTACACAAGAACTCCAAAAATACTTTTATGAATCACTTTAAAAATTCTATTCGCGCAGGTATTAGGCATGCCGAATCACAATTAAACTACATCTTCTTCAAATGTAATTCCTGATTTTATTTAAACTCTTCCATTGTAGTCTGCTTGTCTGAGTTCCAATCTCTGCTATATATGTAGTTTCATGTATAGCTCAGGATTGTCAAAAAAGTGTAGAGAATAATAAAAAAAAGTTATATTTTAAACATGATAACACATCGAAGAGAATTACACCATTACAACTCTGCAATGAAAAATATCTTTTTATGTGAAAAATACTGCAAAGACGTCAATTATTGTCTTCTTTTCTCTTATCTTTCTCGGTCATTTTGAATAATAAGGGAGAATAGTAGAAAAATATAACAATTTTTTATCCAGTCAAAATATATAACATGATCATTGCATCCCTGCATATGACGTAATGAAAACGATTTACAATATAACGACCTGTTGGTTTGAAATTACGTCTTTACCTTTCAGTAAGCTATCAATGTAACAGAAAATAAACACAGAACAAACTCTACTGATATTGGTTGTTTCTTTATTCTGGTCACCATTCCCGAGTTGGAATATGTAACTAAGTCCAAAGCAAGTAATAGTTGAATCATAAAGAGATTGTATGACGTGTCTTTAGATGTTAATATACTGAGATGATATACATCATACCGGGTTTTAACTAAATCCGTAACGCTTTGATAAAGCGAAGGGATGATGATACTTTGCGACATCACGATACAGCCCTGCAAACTACACACAGCGCCCCACGACAGATTGTCTTCAAGATTGCTATCAGAGACGTCACTGACTATCCTTGGCCTCCATAGCCGTTCATTAAACTTAAGACTCCTTTGTACCAAAACGTTGCCCTGTGTTGAAACATGTTGCAATTTATAGCAAAATAACAGTTCTTTTAATGTACTTTCCCCGAGCTTCATCCTTTAAACTCAATCAGATCTCTGTTAATCTGACCTAAGTTTTTAATACTTGTACTTCACTTGAAGATTCTGTTCTCGTGTGTGATATTGATCAATGGTTATCACAAATCTAGCTTAACAAACAAGCACATGTTTTTTAACGTGAACTGTCGTTTGCTATCCCCTTGTTGAGCAACTTCGACGGATTATCTGTAATTCTGTACATATGTCGAGAATGTGTTACGGTGGGTTCTGATATCTGCGATGTCGTATTCATTACAGCTTCCCTGTAACCATGCGAGTATTATAGCCTTCTCCTTGTCGTGATAATATGTAGGAATACAAACAAAACATGAAGAGATATTACGCTTTTTTGTTTTATTAACGCGGATAACATTTTTATTATCATTTTGACTTTCTGCCTTTGGTTTCACTAAACCTAATTAAAATATATGTTATTTCACTTCATTTTTCTAACACGAAAGTTCAGCTATGGAACGTTCGGAAAATCGAACTCGGAAAATATGAAGGAATCGTTAAGTTTACCAAGATGTTTAAAAACCGTTTTGTTTATTAGGCATGCAACTCTTTGTTAGTTTGTGTTGTAAACATTTCATTGACTATAATTGTTTTTCAGTGTATTTTTAATTAACTGGTGACGATATATTGGATGTACATGCGACACGTTGAATCGATCCTGAAGCCACGATACAGTGCATACTCTGAGACTAGGAAGGATAATTTTAAGTACTGCTCACCGGGGGCCATGCTCATCAACGACACCCACGTGCATATTTGCTGTCATAGCGTACGAAGCCGGAGGCTATTATAAATATAACTCATGTAAACATAGCTTGCTCAAAATATCACAGCATTGCGGCGCAAAAAATACTCGGGAAAGTAAAAGTTGCCTGCTGAGTAATTTGTTTCTGAGTACTATTTCATGTTACGCCGAACTTTAAATCAAATGAAACCGTTCCTCATAAAACGCAAGACATATGTCAAGTCGGAAACAAAAGTATCCTACTCTTCCTTTATATTATGTGAGTGTGTATGTGTACGCGTGTCAATTCAAGCGCTCTGTGATTGTGTATGTGTACGCGTGCCATTTAAAACGCTCTGTAAATGTGCATGTGAAATGCTAGTTCATTGACTTCAATCAGAACAGGTAATACAATCAGACGTTTGCAAAAGAAAAAAGCACCAACAAATGTATCTTTGTAGACTACTTTAGTTATGGGAAGTAGCGGGGATGTGCAGTATGTGCAGTGTACTCGCAGCAAGCTTCATACAATGAAACTCTTCGTTGCTTGTTTTCCCCTAATTGATCTTGTCATATATAGTTACCAGGTATGCAGGACGTAATTACATATAAAACAGAACCGTTTTTTATGTAAACTTGTCTCATATAAAACATCACGATGGTGTAGGGTTGATTAATTGACAAAAACCTCATGTAAATAATACACGCGTAGACAGAAATATACAACAATGACTCACATTTCACATCGCAATGCACAATATCAAGCTTTAAACATACTGGGAATATACAAACAATGACTTCAACATTCTAAAAACTTTATTTATATTTAACCTCCGCTGTCTCTGTCAATACGAGCACACAGACAATGAGACCATATTAGATGTCATTCAACTGACTATTATTTACTATATTTATTGTAACTGAATTGGACGTGAATGGGCGGGGAAATATGGCGTCAATGAGGATCGAGTAGGTCTGGCCTCCAGCTGTGGTCAACGATCCTCTCCCAAACGACAGAGGGGGCAGAAGGTTGAGAACTGTATTATCTAACGAGAGGTGACATTAGTTAATCAAAACAAAAACATAACATATAACTAGCAGACAAGTCATTGTTTATCTTCGAAAACTGAATTCCTCAAAATTTGAAAAAAAATGTCCTGTTGGAGAAAATTAGGTGTTCTTGAAAAGGAATTGTCGTGATATTGAGAACTCGCGAAAATGACTATTTGAGGAAATGAATATTGGCGAAAAAAGATTATCATCAGAATCAATCGTCAATTCTATTTAAAATGAACAGACTTGTGAAAATGTAAATAAAATGACTGACATGTTTTATCGTTTTACTTGTTTATATGTAAATCGTTGTACCCACATGCACTCGCCGTTACAGTTTTGAAGTGACTATATAGTGGCCCAGAGTATGTTATTAGTTATCAATAGCATTCTGTCTACGAAACATAATAACTATCTTACTCGCTGTTAATCGAATATATAGCTTACTTATGATGTGTTCAAGTTGGAAATGTATTTATAACATTAAAGTGACTTTTAAAGAGAGCCTCCTTTTTATTCCGAATATTTGTATGCGTTAATCTACTAAGGGAGGAAATATATGTATTGCCCGTCAAGCATTATGCTGACCCCGACAATGATGTTGCAATAAACAACTTTGATCAATGTTGCCGACATCTTAATTTGTTGGTGCCTTATTCAAAACTGTCACGCAGCCGATATGTCACTGGTAATCATTATTTTCGTTGTGTTGTGTAGAGTAAGAGAATATAATCGATTAAATATAATTACAATATTTATCAGATTTCGAAACAGAAATAGACGTTCTCATTGAGTGGCAATTGGTTACAAATAACATTTGTTTATGTAGCTCGAGTCAGTTAATTTTAAAACTGTATAAAGACATTAAGTTTACAAGTGGGTTTTTTATCCTTTTTACCCATAGTATGGTAAAACATTATTCCTGTGTCCGATCAGTGACACAATTAACATGTATTATATTTACATTTTAACTGCAAATTCCTCTATAAGCATTACCAGAAGAGAGAATGCAATTTCATCAGCGTCATTTGGAAGCTCCTCCTCTCGCCTCGAATAACATAGACACTCGTTAGAAGCAAACTTTTTGGTGATGTTTGGCTGTTCTGGGAATCTCGTTCCCACTGACGACAAAGGCACTTAAATATCGAAAATATCATGGAATATCTATATTTATGTCAATAATAACTAAACATTTAGAATATAAGTATAATGATTGAACGGCATTTTCTCAATTGGTCGTAGCATACGATTTTTTAAGGAGTAACTACGGATTACCAGACTTGTAGGCTACCATGTAAGCTTCATTTGTCAGACATGTGGAGCTATTTCAACATCATGCACTAGATAATGTTAAAAGCATATGACATTACTGGAGAAGACATGTATCCCTAAAGATGCGGTGCGTCAGTAACAATCACCGGAGTCGGTCTGACGGACATTTTATCCGGATATCGGACCTAACTTTACATCTGTTCCTAGTTCCAGCCACACCGAACCGCCTGACTTACATTATTCACCTCAAAACCGACACGCCCTCAAGCGAAGGGCAATACTATCATGGCCGGCATATAACTGTAATGACTGGGGCTGCAGACCCTAGACGTGTAAGAATAATATGTATTATCATAGTGACATTTACGATAGCCGGGTTGTTCGCCGTACTATTGGAGGGGACGGTATCAAACATCATATCGCAGAACATGGTATTTCAGAGTGCTGACCATATTATTTGCTGAAATTTTATATCCTATGTAAATATAGCTAAAACCTTACAATTCGCATTCCATGCAGGTTGGGGGGAAAAGTACCCGAATTATTGTTATCGTAAGAGGCGACTCATGGGGGCCTATGTAGAATGGGGGATTTATGTGGCCTCGGCTTTGGGGAAATTGAAGAAACCAACAAAGATCTTTTGCCCCCAATTGCAATATTTAGGAGTGATATCTTTATTTTCTTTCGTTTCGGCAATGCCTTCTTAGCTACCTTTATTCATATGGCCGTGGCTGTTGCGAGGTTAATCCCCAACATGGTATGGTATAGTATTGTTTAACGTCCCATCAACAGCTATGGTCATTTAAGGACGGTCTCCCCTGTGTGCAAGAGGCATGCGTGTAGTGTATGCGTGTGTGTTTTGGGAGGCTGCGATATATTCGTGTTTGTCTCCTTGTGATAGCGCGGAACTGATGACGACTTTATAGTGCTACCTCACTGAAACATACTTGAAGACATCCACCAGTACACCCCACCCGGTCACATTATACTGACAACGGGCGAACCAGTCGTCCAAATTGCTGAGCGTTAAGCAGGAGTAGAAACTACCATTTTTACAGACTCTGGTATGTCTCGGCTAGGGGACATAACCCAAAGCTTTCATCACAGGGGCGAACGCTCAACTAAAGGCCAAAAGTGAGGCATTGTCAAGGGAGACATTAGGAAGAAGAAAGTTGTTTAGAAAGAAGAGAAAGGAGAATAAATCCCAAATTTAGTCGCCTCTTACGATCATGCAATGGGGGCAGCAGGTACAATGCTTACGCCCTACCTGTTAAACTGAACGAAGTAAACAAACAATCAATTCGCGATGGTATCTTTATATGAGAAAAAAGGAAGTCTCAGACATTTGAGTCAAAGTAGTTAATACGCAGACATTTTCATGTTTTCAAATTCGATTGAGTTTTTTAATGGTTAAGCGGCCCATTCACACAACAGATGTCAGTTAGGGCCATAACATAGTAAGATGATATTGCGACCATTGCGGAACTGTTCCGAAAAGAAAACAACAGGATAGTAATGCTGTTGACTATTTTGAGGTTTTTTTTAAGGGTTTACCCTACTGCAGATAAAATCACGCTCAAATATCGTTTTGATCTAGTATAACGGGTTTCTTAACATTTAACAAGTCATGATCAATTTGGAAAGCAAACATGCATCTTTTGGCAACAGATTTATTACATAAAGTGTAATTTTTTCGTCATTTTGTAATGTAACTAGCTGGGTTTTTTTGCTCTTTAAGTTTAAGGTCTAAAATATTATAGAAATAATGTGGAAGCTAGTATGATATTGGATGAATTCGTTTTGCATATGGTCAAAACCATAATTTTTACTAAAAGTCACATATAGTGCTAAATAAGTATATTTCACCGATCATAGCAAAACTAAACAAAACAAACAAACAAACAAAAAGTATATTGACATACCACTTCTTTTTATTTCCTTTTCCTATATTATGCCATAAACTCCCTTTCCAAAAATACATTTGAGAAAGAAAAAGAAGTTACGTAAGGGAGTTTTGAAACTGCTCTGAAGAGTACACGTTCTGAGGCCACGCAATGGTTTTATTTGAACTGAACTTTCACCGAGATTGAAGACAATCATAAGAATAGATATCAGACTATAACGTTATATAAACAGTAATAACAAGGTACTGCTGAGGTTAGGTATATATATTCAACCAAAGTTCGTGGATTCTAGAACAAGAACACTACTATGACCGTATTGGGCGATAATAAGGGACTCCTGCTCGGAAAATTCTTTCTTTACCATCTAATATCGGGGTGTCGAAAAGGACATAATTTATCGGCTTTGGTAACACGTGGGCTCTCTACTGCTTATTTTCTCTCTGATCATCTTACAGGTAGTGTCTTCCTTTGTAGTTTTGATTACCCAATTGTCAGGATTATTCTTCAAATTTCTAGTTCTGAAATGTCACTTAAAGGCACTCGAATGGCTTCATCATCACCAAATGAACCTTTTCTGTGACAAGAGACATTAATTCACACACACAAAACTACAACAACAAAAAAAACATTGGTATCCTACGTTTTTAACGATTGTAGGCTCTATTAGAGTTCAGGTCTAACTTTTACCAACGCTTACCTTAACGTAATTTTGACATTTGAATGTATTATTCGAGTCAAGGTCAATTCAAGCAACACATTCAAATTGAAATAATTAATCTGCCGTTTACTACTTGAAGGTTAATTATACAAAACTTGATCGCTATCATCAGTTGCATAGACAGCAGTAGCGCTTTGTTTGGGAGTTTTTGATGTAGCTCTACAAGTGGAACTATTTCGGGGAAAACAGTATACTTGCTGTAGCCCCCTTCATGTTCTAAGAGGCGACTAATGAGAGGGCCGTAGATAATAGAATGTGAGCTTTAGTGCACTAAAGGGACTTTGAAAAAAATCTCTCTAGGCACCCGTCTTCAAACTACCTTGAATTTTACACGGAGACAAACCACATACATACATACATAGGACTCCGAAATAACTTTTAAGATCATATCACTGGCAATGCCCACCACTGATTGCTCAATAGAATAGTGTAACGTTTATAAATTGTCAAAACATGAACCCAGAGATATGCCACATTATCTGGACAATACATGTAGGAATCTCTAAACTTGAACACTTGAAAAGAAATTTGGAACAGAGGGATATTCAAGTTAAGCTACTTCTCTGAGTTAAGAAGTACATGTCTTTAGGCGATCCCGAAATAAAAGCAAACAAAACGTCTCTTAAAAATACTAATGAGCGGAATGTTTGTTCGTCGAACGTTCCCATACCTCATCAACACGTGTTCTAAAGACAGACATATTCATAACGAGGCCGGATATTACGTCAATAAACTAGATGTAAGGCAATTTAATTTGACGCTCCGTAGTATATCAATGCTACTCTTACGCTGCAATTGATATTTTCAAGCATATTTACGTCATCAAGAATGTCCGTATGTCTAGAAGATATTTCGATAATTACGAAGATGCCGCTACTGTTAGTTTCCTTTCCAGGGATACAGTTTTGGGTATTGGAGCGTAGGAAGCGTTGGGTTCACAGGAATGTAGTATTATCGAATAATCATTACTGTACCGGGCGTGATTCCATTTGCCTGCAGTATTTATCTCAGAACACGTTGTCATAAACGCCTCAACCTTTGTAGTAAAAACGTGGAAATATTTTAAGAAGGACGACAAAGGGAGGTATAAGGAGAAGTGATCCTATCGGCATTAACAATAGTCAACATACACATGTGTTCTTCCTAGTACGTTGAAAGTTTGTCAAACACAATTATGAGCTTTGTGCCTAAAGTATTCTGGGTCTCCATAACATAGGTCGCCAGGGTCATTTATATAGACTTGTTATCTTTCACGTTACAGTTAGACCATGCACTCGTCATTGCTGCTATTATAAAAATATTGCATCATTTATCCCTGCAGGTAGGGCGTAAGAATTGTACCTGCTCCCCCCAATTGCATGATCGTAACACTAGTGACTACTAAATTCTGACTATCCTCGTAATATGGTAGTATAACCCAACCATGCTGACTATACTCGTACAATGCTGACTATAAACCAACAATGCTGACTTTTTACTGAAATTCACTTTAATTTACCACGGTTGGGTTATACTCAGCATTGTCGTTTAAAAGTCAGAACGGTTGGATTAAAGTCAGCACGGTCGGATTAAAGTCAGCATAAAGATTTTACCTGTGTTCATTGATCCGCGCGCGAGCTCCACACGGCCAGTGCTAGACAGCAGCAGGGGGTTTCACACCTCCT
>NW_018404969.1:63825-100051 GCF_002113885.1 Mizuhopecten yessoensis
TCAGTGAGGTAGCACTATAAAGTCGGCATCAGTTCCGCGCTATCACAAGGAGACAAACACGAACATATCGCAGCCTCCCAAAATACACACACATACACTACACGCATGCATCTTGCACACAGGGGAGGCCGTCCTTAAATGACCTTAGCTGTTAATAGGACGTTAAACAAAATCAAACAAACAAAATTGCATCATTTACAGTCATTTTAACAAATAAAGCATTACCTTTTATCCAAAACTAAAAAAAGGAAACTTGAATCTGGGTACGTAATAGACGCATATCGTTTCAAGCGAAGCACATAACGATTTAAGTAACCGAGACGAGTTTCACAGTGCTATGCCGAACGCCTCAGATTTATCGGGGATACTCTTGGCCATTATGTTAGAGATTCAAATTGGTATAAAATAGAGTTAAACAGAGGAGGAGATGCGAAAAATCCTTCCTTTATATGAATTAAGGTAAAAACCCAGAGGAGTACTGGTTTATTTCAAATGAATAACGAGTAACGGGTGTATATAACGAACCGTCTCACTTTCTCTTCTCAAATGATATACATGTGGCCATCAAGGTAACGGAAACCACTGGATCTGACTAAAACACCAGCAGCTACTCTTGTGATAAAAATTTAATTTTTAACACGTATTAAAGCAGAATTCAACCAATATGATGTCAAGCTGTGAATATGAATGTTACCCACTGAGCAAGGACATCGGATGCAAAAGAAGGACAATGGTTTGGTCGGAATGGCATATAATTGCATGTCATTTCATCATATACGCCGTGATTGTTTGGAGATATATCCACTATGCCTTTTTGATAGAATTCGATTAATTTTACCTGTGTTTGTTTAAACTGCATTTGACACTCCCTATTCCAGCGCACTGAAACAGTTTGTGTATAATATTTGATCATTTCTGTTTGCTTAGACCATGGTTATTGTTATCTTTCGAAATTGGATGTATTCAGGAGAGGACGTTACTGAATTGTAAAAACGCCTTTCAAATCCATTTTTATTACGACATGGATTTAAATTGATTTAATCTAATGAAAACGTTATGTAATATGTCACTAACGCATAATAACATGGTTTCTGTGACGTGCGGGCGAGCACTCATTCAGCCACTGACCACGTTCGACGTTGCTGAACCAGTGAGCGCTTTCCATGGTTATACAGTACCCCATCGCTGAAAAAGCTAGTTTACCAGGACGTTAGTATTTCCCCTCATATTTCGTGGCTGTTGCACTATTTCCCCTCTCCATGAAGTCTCGTACCGTTGGTCCTCCCTGTGTACCTCTACACCTTCTCTGATCACCGGGAACTGGCCTTACATAAACCACATTGTCAATACGATGCCGCAAACTGTAATGTGCGAGAGCGCAACCATCCAACCACGGACCACGCTCGACGTTGCTGAACCAGTGAGCGGGTGCCCGGATCATACCGCATCGCTGGAAAGACATTATTTCCCCTCATATTCCTTGACTGTAACATTGTAACGAGCTTTATGAGACGTAGCCTTTAGCTTCGCCATCTATAATTCTTACTTTACTACATAACAAAAAAAATAGACAGTATATGACCGTTCTTGGCCCATTAATGAAAGACAATTCTTGACCGAAGTTTGCAGGTAGGGCGTAAGAATTGTACCTGCTGCCCCCAATTGCATGGTCGTAAGAGGCGACCAAATTTGGGACCTTATCTCTTCCCTCCTTTCTAAATAACTTTCTTTTTCCTAATGTCTCCCTTGACAATGCCTCACTTTTGGCCATTTGTTGAGCGTTCGCCCCTGTGAGGAAGGCTTTGGGTTCTGTCCCCTGGCCGAGACATACCAAAGTCTTTAAAAATGGTAGTTTCTACTCCTGCTTAACGCTCAGCAAATTAGGAGTGGGACGACTGGTTCGTCTGCCCTGCAGGTAGAGTGTAAGAATTGTACCTGCTGCCCCCAATTGCATGATCGTAAGAGGCGACTAAATTTGGGACCTTATCTCTTCTCTCCTTTCTAAATAACTTTCTTCTTCCTAATGTCTCCCTTGACAATGCCTCACTTTTGGCCATTTGTTGAGCGTTCGCCCCTGTGAGGAAGGCTTTGGGTTCTGTCCCCTGGCCGAGACATACCAAAGTCTTTAAAAATGGTAGTTTCTACTCCTGCTTAACGCTCAGCAAATTAGGAGTGGGACGACTGGTTCGCCCGTTGTCAGTATAATGTGACCGGGTGGGGCGTCCTGCTGGGTGTCTTCGGCAGTATGTTTCAGTGAGGTAGCACTATAAAGTCGGCATCAGTTCCGCGCTATCACAAGGAGACGAACACGAACATATCGCAGCCTCCCAAAATACACACACATACACTACACGCATGCATCTTGCACACAGGGGAGGCCGTCCTTAAATGACCTTAGCTGTTAATAGGACGTTAAACAAAATCAAACAAACAAACAAACAGTCACTAAACAAATCAACACGATACGATAGTAACAGAAAATACATGCCGCAGAACATAGACCGGAGGCAGAAGACAATTTTGTATGTTTAAAACATGTCATATCTGACCATGCAAGAGAGAAATCATGATAATAATTGAATAAATAAATTCTGGTCCCAATATCACGAAGTTGATTTAAGGTAAATCCTTCACATAAAATTTCAATTGGAAAGCATTATTAACATAATTGAAAAAATGACCTTAACTTAAGAGTTTTACCTCTCTCAAATAAAGCTGTCTTATGGGAAAACTTTAGCCAATGATTTTCCAGGAATCATCTGAATCATCTAAGGCTAGCCCATTGTCCCCTCAGCTACAGCATATAACCGCTATACTTTGTGTTACCGACATTATTATGCCTCCGCCATAAAATGAGGGGGCATATGGTGGTGCCCATGTCCGTCCCGATTCAATGTAAACACTTCGCAACTTCATTACCTTCATGTTTAATTTGATCCACATTTAGGGGCAATGAAAATAATTCACCACGTATTTTTAATCATCAAAATGTCGGGATGTTTTTACGTTTCCCTGTATGTAGTACTATAGTCACCAATCAAATGTTGGCTGAGCACGCCGCCATGACTGCTGACAACAGGGAGGACCTCTTGTGCTGTTGTTGTACGATAACACTTATTGATACACATTTCGTACGAGCTGCAATCTGTATAGCATGCGCTGGTTTAGGGGTTCAGCAGCAATGTGAAGAAAAGACGAAAAACCACCAAGGTGAAATAACGTGAAGAAGAACACCCAATATAACTAAACAACAAAAAATATCTTAATCCCGCCAAAGCGAGGAGAAGTAAAATGTCAAACTTAATAAAAACAAAATGACATCATTTGTCCGTACTTTCGACGTTACTTCATTGCTCAACTCTGTCGGGGATTTGACTTTTCTTCACGTGTATTTTGCTTTCTGACGACTTTTGGCAGGCAAGAAAAGAAACTGACCAAATGGCATATATACGCAGCAACAATACGCTGGCTGATTGTCGTAAGATGTTGCCTGCCCGTATAGATCTATAACAAAATATACCAAGGAACCGGATTCGTCACCGTCATTCCACAAACAATCGCACCCAACCCTTTTCCTTTACTTATCAGAACGTTATCTTTACGAACCATTATAACAAGAGGTTGGCACGCTTTTCCCATAAAACAAATAATTAATGTGAGGTCAAGTGCCCAAATCAATGTTTAAACTGTGTGACTTTACCTTCCTGCCATCGTGTCTTATCAATCTACCTGAAGAACATGATACCATTGACATAAAGTATGTTATTATTATTATCACTGTCATAAAATGATTGTTCTGGTCCTTTTCTACAAATGTATTCGTTTAAAATCGCATCACACGATGCCTTTTGTAGTAGTAGAGTTGTTCGAAATTTGAGCATTGTGAAAACAAACAAAAACAAAACAAAACCCACAAGGATCGAACACTGGACCTGTAAACCACCAATCTTACTCTTAATAATACCAATGATTATTAAAATATAAAATCACGGAGTCAAACTAGGAGATAAATATGTTTACAATCAGAAAAAAACTCATATTCTGTATAAAAGGGTGCAGAGAGTGAAACTCTTCTCCCCGATTATGGCTGACACAGTGGTACATGTGTAACAGTCTTATTCTAGGGGTCTCTTTGTATAGAATAATCCAACGCTATCTTTGCTTCCATTGAGATTTATTCCTCATATATTAAACCCTAAAACAATAAATAGTATCAATAAGAAACATATTCTGCATTTAAATACCAACAGTAGCTTATACATTACAATGGAATCGTCCATATACAATAACGCAACAGGTTAACGCACCTGTCGCAGGCTACTAACTTTACACTTTACTATATAAACACTACCAAAACGTTATACTGAATACCTCAGGCGTTATCACTACTCCAATTAAATAGCCGAGCTTAACGCTTATTTGACAAGTATCATAGTTTAAATTATACAGTTACATTAATAATAGTTTAACAACAATACAACTGTTTGTAAAAAACGGAATCACTTCAAAACCTACCTCTTCATAGACGAAGAGGGTCTAAATCCAGGGAGACAAACCCGTACGTGAGTACGTGACCTAGTAGCCAATCTTGCGCATACAATGCTACAAATAATAAAATAATGACAATTACTAAAGATGTACCGTATCGGACGTTAACAAGAATGTTTAATATAATAGACATGATGTAGACCACTGATCAAGTTAACCAAAAGCATTGTGGATAAAAATAACGAATAGCACAAAATGGCGGGAAAGTCAAATTTCAAATAACCGTATTAATTGAATTGGACAATTTCAATTAATTTATAAAGTATATAATTTACATCAGAACTATATCAAAATGTTATCACATGTGATATAAATAATTTACAATCACTATGATCTTATTAAAGTACTCACAATTTAGAATTCTCAGCTCACTAATAAGCACTAAGTCTGCACAATTGCATAACACGTCCGATACGGCCATAAACTTGTACGGGAGTGACAATGCCCCCAAAAGCGCGGGTGCGCACTGACCCATGGTCAATCTTACGCAAAAATAGTTGACCCATGAACCTTGACAAACAGGTTTGCACAGGTGTCATTTGATATAAAGCAAAGTGTACATGTATATAGATACACTGTATAGTAAAAGCACAGCACTTAATACTCTGCTTTTAATGAAGAATCAAGTTTAAAAATAACCAGCTTTACAGGTAAAAGATATTACTGTCATTAAATAATGACACTGCTACACATGTACCCTGTACCTTAAGTTTTAACTCGACTTTCAATGACAGGTATTACAGGAACTGTACAATTCACGAACATGTAGTCTAGTTGTAATTTGGTCTCAGATATTTATTTTTTCTTTTGATGGATAATATTAAAGATGAATTTGAATCAAACACCATAGGAAAAAACAATTACTCGCTGATTCGTGTAGATGTTGATCGAGAATTTTGGAAAATGCTGTCATCGCGGAGGAATGACTGCCACAGAGAATAAAGACTCAAAATGGCCCTATGCTTCAAACCGCCACATTATATAGTTCGTG
Source organism: Mizuhopecten yessoensis (assembly GCF_002113885.1). Lineage (NCBI taxonomy): Eukaryota > Metazoa > Mollusca > Bivalvia > Pectinida > Pectinidae > Mizuhopecten > Mizuhopecten yessoensis. The sequence goes on from NW_018404969.1 coordinate 69,365, forward strand.
TATTTTAGCAATAATTGTGACGGAAGATGCCAATGAACCAGTTGATTAACACTCAATGTTCACCAACTACACCTATGCTGTTTAATGGATAGCCTGTAAGTTGATTAAAAGGGATAATTTTGTAACACACAATGACAAATATTATTTGTTTATTTCCTTCAGACAAAACAATGCACATTATTAAAATGCTTAGCTTCTGCCCTTCTCCTAGCAGTGAAACAACAGACAACACGTGTCCAGACAGTGATTTCTTCATTGTGTAGCGTCTTCACTACTCCAGGATATTTAACATCTGACAGCATTTTCCCATACAGTGATACCCACTCTAAACTGACGTCCTGTCTCAAGTTTTACTTTAAAAGTTGTTATTTGTATTCTTTCTATATGATTTCGATTTCCTGTTCACTGTGAATGAAGTAACAAGCAGTTGATAATGTTTGTTTTGCGTGCCCTATATTTCTGAATTGTCTGTGGAGCTGCATTATAATTACAAAACGGATATTCATGCGCCTGTATACAAAGTCGTGTCCTCTTATACAAGTGCCAGCTTTTCATTGCCCACTTGTTATAAGGGCCATGAGTTTCACGTTATATTTATACTCCATTGTATCACACTCGGTATTCCCAACACATTTGTGTATCCTTTTATAATGCTTTTGAAATGCATCGACATTAAATGTGGGAAGTCCCGTGCCCAAGCTCTAATGAATATTCATCAAATAAACTTTTTTGTCGTGGTGACATCAAGGTCAGCGACATCGGAGACGCGGTTATTAAATGTGTTATGAGTACGTCTCAATGTTGTATGATTCATGAGGTAATTAAAAGAGGATAATGGCGCAAGGACTCAAACTGTGATGCAATGACAGTGATTCACACTTCCCGGTCCTACCCCAACAATGATGTTGTACGGGTGGTTACCGCGCAGACGACCTTGTTTTGTGGGTATATATCGCTTTCACTAGATTTCTGCACGTAATTCCCTGTCCTGCTGGTTCGACACAAATTTCCTTAGGTGGATGGAGTAAACGACATGCATCAATGATAACGTCCATAAGACTCTCTGATACCAAGTTTGTGTTTTCATGCTGAGGCGAAATAAAATAATATGTGTTTCCTATTCCCTCGAAATTTGAATCCAGGTAGGTAGGTAGGCAAAACATTTTATTTTATCAAAACATTTTATTTCTTTCTCAAATGTTATACAACCGATTCAATGTCAATTGATCATGTACCCAATGTGTTTATTTTCAGCATTTCAGAGGATGTATTCCTATTCGAAAGTACAAACATGCATAAGTATATAAAGCACCATTACTTTTAATATTATCATTTATTTGCAGCATTTTAAAGAATGTTTCCAAATTCAAAATCAAAAACATGATCATTATACCATTGCCAAACACATAACGTTATATATATATTATTTCACATTGTGCTTTATATAGTTAGAAAGGCCCACGTAAACCTATCACATTGTCAACTTTAATAGTATATGTTAAACAAGACATTTAAATCAAGGACAGAAACATTCTGTTTTGAGCATGAAAAAAGCAGTACTCGCACACCAAAACCCTTGGCGATATCGCCGACGTTTAAATTTCCATCAACATCAAACAATTCAGTGTTTGCGGAACACTTTATGGCAGTTGTATAACCTTTTAGGTCTGTTGGGTGGTATGTCCCATAAACATCCAAAAGCGGGGTCTTGTTTGGAAACGACGCAAGGTGCTTCGTTTCCGCAATGTGATCGCATTTCGCTAATTTGATGGCCAAAATGGAACTTTCTGTTCCGATGGCCGCCATGTTTCCGTCAAGGTCGAATCACGAAGACGTTTGACACGCACAATACATGTGTGTCAAGCGCTTTATTGACGGCGTACCAAGTCAAAACTAATAACAAATCGGACATTCCGGAAAAATTTAAGTCGGACGAAAAATCGGCGAAAAAAACGTTTCAGGTCGGGCACATTTTTTCCAGGTAGGTCGGGGAACACACATATTATTTTATTTGGCCTGACAGTGGGTATATGCTTTATAGGTATTCTAGAACATTTAATGACGTACACGGAACACTGACTGTTAGAAACACAGTGACGATGTGGAACGTACCGGACACGCCGATGGGGCGCAAGGTACAACCTGCACTTCAGTGTCGTTTATTTACAATCAAATATGAATTATTGTCAACTTGTATAGGCACATCTAGTTTCAGTGGAACGTTCTACCCTTTCATCAGTGAAGCATAATTAGGCTTTAAATAGACGAATGAACGTCATCATAAACACCCACTAGCGACGAATAGTGCTGTGAACCTTCATTGTGTATGTTTATATGACACACGGTGGCAGTATTGGAACCTGAGGCCAGGAACTATCGGGATATTACCTTCATAGATATTTTTTGACTTTGTGTTCATGAAGAAATGCGTACTTTAGAATAAAAAATGAACCACCTTTGGGCTATTTCTAGGTATTATGGCAATTGGTGTTTATTATCGTAGTACAGAAGCTCTGTAATTTTATGATGATTGCTGTTACGTAGCTATCCTCTACTACAACAGCGGGTTAATCCCCTGGTACTAAAATCCTAGAGCTAAATCAAGGTTCAACTGTAACGTACGGAGACATACTGACATACACAGGGTCCTGTGTCAAGGTTCAGAATATGTAGATGTGAATTCCTTAATGTGTGAACCTGTGCGTTTTCGTCACTTTGATACGATTACAGTTTCAAATATAGAATCATTCCAATAAATGGATGATTACGTAAACTTACTTAGTATCTGTCAGATAAAGTTGAGGGATCAGGCCGGCATTCCAACCCGCAGCCACTACAATCTATACAAATAATTCATACCTTGTTCATGGCACAATTTTAAAGAGGACTGAATAAAGATCAAAATGGATAGAACCTGGAACCTTTATACTCTAGACGGAACGTTTGTGTTGGAATGTTTTTGATTTTCCAACCAGCAACAGCTAATATCATATGAGAATGGACTCTTAACGAATGCTTCACCGATAAAGATATATGGTCATCAACAATCGTCACTGAACACATTGAGTACTGTTTCGTATATATTGCATATATTTTGTTCATGTCGGGTGTTAAGTCACTACGTCAAATAAAACACAACCCACGCATCATTAGGAAGGTTATGCTTGACAATTCAAACCCAAACTAAATCAAGCATCTTAAGATATGTTTTACCCCAGAACATCATTTTGAAGTCTAGCCATACTTCATAAGGCGGGCTTTACTCCATGATCTTGAGTCGAACACAGCCCCCCCCCCCCAAAAAAAAACCCAACACCAACCCTTCCGTGATCAGCATATCCTATATGCTATTGTAACATGTGTAAACCACAATCACGACAATATACCTATCATTAAATGATTAATTAATCTAATGACGGCACAGCGACCAAAACTAATTAAGTCTTAGCAGTGTTACGTTAAACAGTTTGACCAAGCACTGTGGAATGATTACCAAGACTAACCTAACTAACACAAGAATCTGAACAGAAGATACAAACCCAAGGATGTACTTTTACAGCAAAACCATAACACTCGGAATTGTATTGCAAGTTTGTAAAATTTACGTGCGGGTGTTCAATCTTCATTTTCCTAGCTTACTTCTTCGGATTTCATTCCCTTTAGACGTAGCCTACTGCGGGTCCACTCGTGTAAACCACCCGAGTGATCTTAAAGGAAGATGCATACAAATAGTAGTTTCCCCAATTCACCAGTTTTCAGAATCAGGAAGAAGAGATATTCGCCTCGAATGGTGTAAATTATGGGACGCAGTTAGGAGCTGAGCAAATAACCAAACGAAACACGAGGTAGCAGCGTTGCTGGAGCGTTGTCATAATATTGCTCATACGACCAATGCGGTAAGGGGTAGATTTCCTGATCGGACATGAAAATAGTGTCGGATTACGTGGCTTGTTAACGGGTACTTTCATTTCCTTTCGCTGTTAATATAATTGGATGAAAACCGTTTTATAAATGTTCTTATTAAAAAAGGTATTTTTATGATCGTTATTCGTCTTGCTAATGGTCAGTATATTGACACGCTAGTCAACGTTATCTTCGTTATATCGCCCCGCTTGGCATGGCGTAATGATGGCAAATAGGTCAACATAAGGATCTGATCACTAAACATATGTGTATTCGTTGTTTTGTTATTTCAATGCGAAAAGATGATGAGTATCATTATTTCGCTCCGAAATTACGAAATACTGTTTACCAGGACGCTTTCGCCCAGAATAATGTTCGCCCCTCGCCATCAAAAAACATATTTTCCCAGTGATAAGTTCACCTTTCACATTTAATTACCATATCTATCACATAACTGACCCATTTTACTATGCCATACGGCCATGTCATAAATATGGTATTTACACACGTGTAATGAAACCTTAGGGTGCTGCGATTGGGCAAACTTGTGGGATCATATTCCTACGCCACTACGGGTACTATTTTTATTTACTATATCACATGATACATTTACTGTAATTCTAAATGAGCTGCTTATTTTGTCATTATTATCCTCATTGCATTTAAAACTGTTCGTTATTAAAAAATAATCCGGCACTACTTTGTCACTGCGCGGAACGACAATTCACTATGATCGGAGTACTTTGGTTTGGATGTACTTGTATATAGAGTCAGTTGATAACACATAATTGCGTTTGCAGGGGTTTTCTTTTCTTCAAATTATGATTGTTATGTGATAAATAGAATCTTACATTCGTGTTCATGTCGTATTGAGCTTTTTTAACTCGTTTAATAAATTCAATATGACAAGCACACTCATGCAACATCCTCTATATAGTATAATGTTTACTAATGTTCGCTTTAATAATAAAGTGGCGCTTATTACGGAAGGCGAAAAGGAATAAAGTAAGCCTGCGGCGAAAATGCCCCGGTATACAGTAACGAAACGGTGCATATCAGCCACCATAGAAAGGTTTCAGGTCAATATTTAGGACTTTTTACCAGTTCACTAGCCAACCGTTACAGATTACCACTCGGGGCAATATACCCGCATCTGTACGTTACGTTTCTAATTGAGATATCAATTTATAAATATATATCATAGTTTCCTATTCTCACCCCTCGTGAAGTGGATGGGTTAGGTATTGTGTAAGTAATTGTCACTACAAAGTCATTCCTTATTCATTCGCTACCGCGAACATCAACAAAAGATAAAATATGAAAGATATGCTAATTTCGATACGAGCAAACGATTTTGTTATTTCTGGAACGGGTTAATATATTATAATATACATCCTGGAGATTACTATAATAAACCTCCACTTTAAAATGAGAAAGTTATCAAATTGACATCCCTTATTTAACACTGTCTGTCCAGGTGTGACTTTTACCGTGACTCATAGAGCCTACTTCACTTATATGCTCTAAAGTGAGCGGCAATCAAAATACTTTTTCGGTTGCCTTTCAGGTTAAGGCTTTTAAGGAGTCCAACCGTCCTATGGTGTATCTGTAGCCAAGATATCAAATATATTTGGATTTTCTTTCTCACTTTGAGAAATTTGTCCATTTACAACAGCAGAGAGTTCCTTACGAATGAGCCATGAGGCAATTATAATTTTGTTTTTACTAATGTTAATGTCACTGGGGATAATTTCAAAAGGTTCAAAGTCACCTAAAAAATATTGCAATCAATATGACCTTTTGTTATTCGGTTCCCGTAAAAATGACGGAAAAAAAGCTGCACCTCGAGGGATATTTTTACGAACTGACAAATACATTACTGTTACATCGTGATACGCTATTTTCCCGAGAACTGAATCATATGAGGTCATTTGATTATACATTTTTCAATCCGTAATCGTCAGTATTGACGGAGGGTGTTACATATATGAAGATAAAGTATAAGCTGTCTGTGCCTGGTATCTTGATGACTTGGTATCGAGTGACATTTTCTGCCTTGGATGTACAATAACATTGTAACTGATATGAATTTTACTTGGCTTTAATTAGCCAAGGCAACTTGGCTTTAATTAGCCAATGCAACTAGTTTGAAAATCATATTCATTTAACAATCTTAGAACGTTTACATCCTGTGTATTATGTCTTCTTTTGTTGATAATAAAACAGTTGCATTTCATTGTTTACCCGATGTTCGTACTAATCGGTGATCTAATTTGTGTACACACACTTCACATTGTTTTTTCCTTTCTAATATGACTAATTTCCTTCCTTGACTCAGTGTTTTCCTGTGCGATGTTTGATATGATCAGGCATGAACTGAACAAAACAGAATTGATATCACGAACGGAAATGTTTTCCTGGAATTAATCTGTTAGTTGTAACAAATAAGCCCTTACTAATTGTATGACTATGTACGTTTTTGTAGTCGTGTAACATTAGTATAATGTTATCGACGTTTGATTAACATGGTTGCTCGATCAAGTTCTCATAGAAAAATTACACATAACTTGGGGGGATAAGCATGAGTCAGACATTACAAAATAAATTAGAAATTAATGAAAGAAAAGAAAAAATCCCATCATTTGACAAAACCATTCGACTTCCATCGGTTATTTAACACTTCCAATAATGAGACAGGAAATTCAATTGATAACTTATAACTGAAAGTTTTCAAATGTAATATTTATGTTTCATTTATAAAGAAATAAGCAATATCATCATAACGGCAATGTCACATAGCAACATTATCATAACGGTACTATAAAATAGCAACAACATTGCAACGGCAATAGCAACGTCTTAACGCTTATATCACATAGCAACAGTAGTATTACGGCAATATCACAAAGCAACAATATTATAACGACATTATGTTCTTGTACGTGTATGTGTCGCTTGTAATTCGCTAGAAATGTATTGCGTCATTACATCTGGGCCCTTTAATTGGTTGAAACTTGTAGACGGCACCTACACGATAGTACTAACTTGTGGAACATTTTCTTCAATTCTAAACTGATGAATGAAACCAACATAAAACTATAAACAGGCCACATTAAAGCAGCATGTCCACTCATGGTTAGTGTTTCGATGTGTTTATTCACATCTGATGTTCAAGGTGACATACGTACTTGACTATGTTGTACATGCGTTTTGCGACTTTCCTAGTTAAATTGCATTCGTCAAAAAAAGATTGGATAGATTAGCTCGAATGTCATACGGTACACATGTTGCACGTACATGTGAACGGTCGTTTATGCACTCATGAAATCTCGTTGTACGCGTGCGTTTACGTATAGCTTACAAGTACCCGTTCCCGTACCCGTAAGGTTGCTAATATAGTGACCTATTATTGTTATCTAATATATACGCAAGTTAAAATCGGTCAAACAAGGCACAAGCACGCTATCGCATATCAAGTAATCTGATGATAAGATGATAATGATGCAAGATAGAGGGTTATCTTAATCGAATTTCATGGAAATGTGTTTTCGTCTGCAGATAAAATCTTCTGGGAAGCCCGAGGATTGTGGATCTGTATGAAAATGATACTTCCCAACTGAACAGGGCGTTAAACCAACAAGATATTATGATATTAATTTAATTTCTGTTGGTGCTGTGTAATAAAACATGAATTAGTTAGCTGAAACGCTTTCCGCCGGTTTTTGTCTATCAATTAAAGTTTTGCGGTATTAAATGTCCATCACCATGACAACATATGATGTAATATGGACATTTTAATTATATCCCTTTAGCTGGGTGGTGTTTGACATGTATTGATTCGCCTGTAAGTTCAGTGTACCTGACGCAGACGCACAATCGCCTTATCTCACGAGAGATCCACAAGCTGCACGCTAAAGCGCGTGTCATTGGCAAAACATAAAATGACCACACGTCATGGAGCGCCGTTGTTATAGAAACAAAGTGGTCCATTTTGCCAGCATGCGCAGCCTGCATGTTGCGATTTGTTGATGTTCGTTGTTCGTAGTACTTAAAAACCTTCAATGAAGTTCATTAATTAATAACGAGACCTTAGGCGAATTCATTATGATGTTAAAAATATTGCTTTGTATCTTTTACATCCGTATGACTAAGTATGGCTTCAAAGACCAAAGCCGTCTCCATACAACTAAACCTTATGATACAGCAGACGGCCATTATGGCGAAAACATGTCGATTGCTGTTTAGTTATTCATTCTAATGACAATACGCTGACCACATAAGACAATAATGAGCTTATTACCGAATACGAATTATCTAGTATTGTACATGAATGTACATCATAATGCCAGCAAGAATACATATTGAGACATAAAAACGTACAAAAAATGAAAAACTTGACTGTTTATACAGGAGTGTACGTAGCACCACACTCAAACGTTCCTAGTACCACAAATGAATGTACATTGTACTTCACGAATGTTCTTTCATACACAAATATACATACAAATGTAGTAAGTTCTCATGGGGATTGTTCTATTGTAGTATTTCGCGTTCCCCAATTCATTACTCCTTGTTATATATGCATGAAATGTTGATACGTCAATGATGTACCTGTTGGTTTTGTACTCCAGTAGAAAGTCCCCCCACACCCTCCACTAATATTCATGTCGGTAATATCCGTACACCAGCCCCAATCTCTCCAGCGTAAGGATCGATAGTACGGTTCATGCCCTGCAGGAATTGCCAACATGTTCTGTCAAATCAGTTACAAGCCCCGCTCTTCCAATAGGTCAGTTACCATGGCAACACAACAATCCGTTATACGAAGTCAATTTCTGTACCGATCTGTTCACAAATCAGTGAAGGATTGTCAAGAATTATAAAAAATAACGTTCGAAGTCGATAATTTTTATGGTGATATTAGCGATTGAGTGTTTGAAATGTTGAACTTAGATTAACTGACCGAAATAAACAAATAAAATGTAAATTTTACTTAAATGGACATCTTTTAGATAAAGACGATATTTGCAACTCTCTCATTTTACAAAAAATACGTTGATGCTTTAGATATATAAATCGTGTATTATCTATTGAAAGATTTATTCTTGTTGAGAAAAAAATGAGTTGGCTTAATCATTTTAATAATTAATTAAACGTCTTTATGACTTTGTAAATGATTAGTTATGCGTTCTTTGTAGTAATATTCTGATTCACTCATACACTGACCTGGCACTAAGTGACTATGGATGTCGATAGGCCATTAAACACAAACAAACAAATCACACACTGACCATGTTCATCAGCATACTAAGCACTTATTTGAGCACATCAATACACTGTAACTTAACCCCTAAGAAGTATTTGAATCTACGAGGAATCAGACACAGACAGTTTGAAACAGTGTACAGTAGATTTAAACCTTCACTTTGATATGGTACGATTTACTCCGTTTATTTCAGAAATGCGATCGTTCACTAGCAAACACCTGAATCTTTGTTTGCAAAGTTGATCCCCTACCATGCAGCAGCAACCATGTTTAACGGACCTGTTTATATGTCTTACTTGCCCCAAAAAACGAATCTACGTTATTAAATCCTCTACCAGCCGAAATTCATCCGACACCCGTCGTAAAAAGCTTAATGAAGGACACGAGACTCAAACATAGAAAGGTTCATGTCCAATACATCTTCAAATAAAAAATGCCAGCCTAGACTATCTTCAATCAAAAAAAAATCTTTTGGAGTAACATTACCAAAGAAATGTCAATCTAAATCGTAAAATAGCGAATATATAGATCAATTTTGATCTGTTTCCGACAAATCAACCATTAAGCGTAAAAGCCCAAATGCACATTCTAATATGAAGAAACGCGCGTAATGCAAAACGACCCTGCTCTAGAGACCTCAACATACATAAGACTTCCAGTCCAAATCAGATTCCAACTACTTGTCTCAAGACAACTAGCATCAAAGATCGCAGATGTGCTTGTTTCCTTCCTAAAAGTATAGTATTTACCTAACAAAGGGAAGCTAAGGCTCTTGACAAGGTTCTAATAAAAGGCTCAGTATATAAGTAGGGTTTTTATTTGACCAAGGACAAAACAGCGAAGTGGTAAGCTACTTTCTAAAGGACTGGCATAAAGCAATGTGTGCTAGGGTACTACGTCACAGCCAGAGGTATTTTTTGATTTTTTTTTACACAGAGAAATAAGGTATACATGAAGTCGTTCTTCGGGAGGGTCCAACTCCGGAAAAAACCGACTGTGTATCCCTGGAACTATCCCGGCGAAAAGCATAACAGCTTCATCCAAGCTTTATGTTGGTCTATAATCTTAAATAACACCACTACCACGACAGGACGTTTGTTTTCAAAAAAGAAAATTTAGTTAGTTATCCCAATCTAAGTCGGCTGTCACTACATAACATTGCTTCCTACCACCAGGAGAACAAAAACGATTCTAAATACATATATCCTGAACATTTCCATTAATGAACGATAATTGGCCCTACGCTCTTATCACGAAGCTAATTATCTATCGCGGAACTAGTTAAAGTTATTAAAGAGAGATCAATCTTAATAACATTAATAAGACATAAGTCCCCTATAAGCCCCTATATCAACATCCATATAAAGAGGAATACAGCGTGGTAAACATGAAATTAGTCTTTGTATAAGAAGGTTTGCTATTTTATTTCTAGTTCATTCGAAAAGTCTGTCTCAAAGACAGTTATAGTATATGATGAAATGACATGGTGTGGGACACAATTTCCGATTTAAAAGACACTTTTTTAGCATTTGTACTTTGGTCACGATCTTTCCTGAATGCAGTAAGCTCAAACAGTCCTCCTAGTAAAGATGGGTCGTATAACACATCCATAAACTTGATTTCGTTTGTCATAACTTAATTTCAGTTACAAATAATGTAAATAAAACAACAAAATTGATGTAATTTAAGACGATGCAATAAATCATTGTTTTCATTGTCAGGATTAATTGTAAAGGCAGCTAAGCTTTTAAAAAATACTTTTTGTGCAAAACTAAGTATAAATGTCAATTTTGCTAACAATTTCAATGCAGATGAATTCTCTGATTTCGCTGTCAGAAGCAAGTTATTGACTTTAAAGAATAATTTTGCAGAAACTATAAACAATTTTACAAAAAATCGTTAAAGTAGCCTTTGTTCGTCAGGTCGAGTCTTCTTCCAGAACCTTTAAAATTCTTAAGTATTGAGACAGGGAGAAAGGTCGGATACACACTTATGGTTATTGGCGTTATTTGGCGGATAACAAGAGCTTTACTCGAGGTCAAAGTTCAGACATCAGACACATAACTTACATCTTAGACAAAAAGTCCTCTTCAGCATTTGCCGGAAATTTAAGTACCTTCAATTAATTTAGGATGGCTGTCTTAGTGGCGGCTTGTACGATGACTACAAATCAATAGCAACACTAAACCAGATAAGACATCATAAAAATGCAAGGCCCTGAAAGCAAAATAATGAGTTTATTCCGTCTTAAGAAGGATATATGAAGATTTCTGTCTGCTAGAAATGACAGGAAAAACGTCAAGAATTTCACACATGCCTTCCTGTCTGTGGCCGACGTATATGGGATTTTCACACTGATTCACAACTCTACGACAAGCTTTCAAGATCGGCTGACAGAAGGCATCGATAACTCGATTATGATATGTTGGGAATATTTCGATCATGCCAAAAAGTATTGCGTATAGTTTGAAAACTTGCAGAATGAAATACATAGAATAATAAATTTGTCATACATGCGCTAGTTTGACTACATCAATAGTAATATTTTGTAGTTGTATTCTTTGTGTCAAAGCTTAAAGATAACATCACTGCAACGACAGAATGAATGTGACGAGGGCAACAGCAATGACTGGGAAACACACGACACGTTTTTGTATGTTTTCAGTAACATACAAACTAGAAGCAATTATTATAATACTTATTCGGAAGGTCTCTATACGCCCACTGTATCCTTCAATACTGTCCACATATCCATTGCACTGCCCCTGACGGACCAACATCTAGTCAGGTCGCTCGGTAAGCGCCTCAGAGTCGGGGAAAATCATCTCCATGTGATTTAGAAACTCATTGTTAAACATAGTTTCGCCTAATGGTGCTACAAGTATAGTAAAAACTTGTCTTAATAAAATCGAACAGCGCCACGTATCCTTATCTCCAGGGGTAAAGTTTTATGGAAAACGCGCCTTCTCAACACTCTAAATGAGGGATCATGGAACCCTCAACAAGTCTGAAATAACATGCTATCAGTCGGTTAGTCAGGTTGTGCCAAACACAGACACACACGAAAGAAAAAAATGTCCTCAGACGTCAAAAGAGCTCGTTTAAAGACAGCTCACCCTTATACATCTTTTGAGTTGTACATCTGACGGCGTTCATGGATTCCCAATAATGGTTCTAGTTACATTGTACGTAGAAGAAATCATACTGCTGTCATCAGTGCAAAATTTCAGTCAATGCGAGTTAAACATTTGTCATTGATCATTGGAGACTTATTTCATGATGAGTGTCATGGCCCCTAAAGGCTCTGGGAAAGGAAAATCGTAAGAGACGACAAATGTGGGGTAATGTACAGAATTGGGGGATTTCTTTTGCCGGTTGCTAAGGAGCAATTGAGGAAACTAAGGTCAGGTCAATATGTGGCTACGAATGCAACACTTTTATATATTTATCTTTCTCCTTGTTTTCCATTTCTTTAAAAAAAAATCGGCGGTGTTTCCCCAGGCACCTTTTTCCTTACAACCTTAACTGTTTTGAGGACGTGAGTTCTGAACAATGATTTGTGGCAGTAAACATTATGTTCATTTTTATGATACCGTGTCCAGGTTGCGATACTTAAGTGAGATGGTATTTTTAAGTGGAACCTGAGTCGACCAAACATCCTTGGAGACCATAAACAAATAAAAGTTGTTGCCTTTTCGCGCCGACTTTGAGCTCGGATACTGTCTGTTTGTGATGACGCTGCGAATTTTTATCCTGTGTGTTGACGCTGTGGTGGAGCCTATCCTTATATGATGCCGCTGTGATATATTGTAGTTTATAAATTGAAGCTGTGGTACATATTGCCTTTATTTGTTGACGTTGTTGTATAAATTGTCTTAGTTCTGCTTACGCTGCACGTCTTGGATTGAGAGTAGCAGAATAAGAAACTGTATCCCCTATACCTGGAGACATAAATGTAACAAAAATATAAATCTGCGTTTCATTTATTACCTAGCACCTTACTTGGCAACACCTCAACTTTGGTCAAGTGTTGAGCGTTCACCCACAACGGGGAATGTTATAGGTTTTATCCCCAAACGGAGACGAACCAAGGATCTGTAAGGCAGCTTAAAAAGAGTGACGGAAAGTCTTGCTAGCTAGGCGTCAGAAAAATGTAACTTTGAGAAAAATGTTCATATAACCGTGACCAAAGGTGGCTTTCCGAAAGTGATGATACTTGAGGTGGACCCGAGTAGGTCCACTATCGTGAACTTAGTCCTTACATGACCTTAACTGTTGCAAGGGCATTAACATTTACAAACAAACCGAAACCAAAACTTTTGTGACTGTTTTAACCAACAGTTGGATTGGTAAGAACTATCTAGGAGATAGTGGGCAGATTTATTGGCAGGTTATCCGCCGCACCAGTACTGAAACATGCCCTATAAATTGTGCTTGGGTAAATGCATTCGTTTAATTATTCATTTCGTTAAAATAACGTAAACGATTGCATATATATAACAAAACAAAGCACGTCCCTCTGTGGAAGACACTCCAGATAATTTAATTGTCTATTTATACAGTTTATACTGCAGTTTGATCGCATTGTAATTGCAAAATATCTTTATGTAGTGTAACCAATCAGAAAAAAAGCACTCAAGTGTTGTAAATAGATGATAGCATTCTCTTGTCGTTCGGAACTCCTCGAGGATATTAAATTGAAGCATAACATTTTTTTCTGCATAGGAACTCTAGAAACCTTAAGGCATTTTTGAGTAATAAGTCACATAGATGTATAATTCATTAATCTCCTTCAATGTCAGTGAAAAATAAAACTACAAGTATTGTCGTATAATTCCAATCAGGATTGCAGACACCGCCCGTCATACGATGTTTCTTCAGTCTTGTTCAAATTTGGAGTATTAAATCATTTATTATGGCTATTTTTTTGTCACAGCGTTGTGCGTATATTTTCAACGATACGCTCAGTAACTAAGTTAATGTTTGTAGACTAGAGGAATGTAATTACATTTCGTTATACACAGACTTATATCACTGATCTAATTTGGATTATGTTACATATGCCATAAACGAACCTATTATTGGTATTCTATGCGGGGTGTAGTTCGATCATCGGTACAAAAATACATCATAGAAATTATAATCAAAGACTACAAATCTTGTAAACCTGCAAAGGAAAACTGAAAGACCTGGCATTACTTGTGGATATAACATTTTATATGTAACTTTCAGCTTTGAAAATGTTGACAATGTCCAATTAAATGCAGGAACACATGACAGGTCTATTAGAGACCATTGTATGAGTATCCATGTAATGGATGTGTTCATTGACATGTGGATGTTAGGTTTGTGTTTTATCAGGACAATATATATACCGTTCTTTGACCCATTAAGTGCAGTCGAACATGATTCCGTTCTTCTTATCTTGATAAATTGACAACGAATATTTGTACCCGACAATAGCCGGCCTACTGCAATTAACTTCCGATTAAGACTAAATTTATCACAGATCAACGAAAGGTCTACTCTAAGGGAAGTCAATCATCAGGTTACAAGATTGATCCCGCGCCTCCGGAATGACCGGCCATATTGATAATCGGGTAATGTACCACAAATGACCGTCTACGCTACATAACTCTTCCTAATGTCGGGTTTGTTGAACAAGATATTCCTCCTTCTGGACAATGGTCATTGTAGTGTAGTGTCCATGTACTGCGCGACCCCGTCTGTTATTAACGATTGGAATATTCCGGGGAAAAAATGTTTCTTGGAAGGAACATGGCTACACTGTGACGCTTAACCATGGAAACATTAATGTCACTGTAACGCGATTAAATTTGGAAGGTCGTACAAGACACGCGAAAACGTATAAGCAAAATGTCGTTACGGTTTAGGTTTCGAAACAACAGCGACATTTTTTCAAGAGCACAGAAGCAACCAGGAAGCAATACAAGTTCTTTCCCCCACAAAAAATTGATGCTCCCAAAGGAACAATTGTGCTGAGTTGACTATTCACCGACGAAATTATGTTACCTTAGGACGATCAGTGCCAACATTAAACTTTGTAAAATGGTCCTACATAACGACGTTACGAGGTACTGTTCCTCTCATTGTAACAGTTATTGCCATGCTAAGGACTTTCTAACTTTCGTGACACTCCCTATCTACAATTATATTGGGTGTTATGTGACTACCCATGCGCGTTAACTAGGTCATAACAGAATCATCTGTATGCTGTCTTCCAGCTCAATTTTAAGGTATATCCTATCATTGTGTAAACATCCATCTGAGATAAGGTAACAGGAAAAAAATAGTTAAACAAATACACTGTGCATCTTTATGGCCGGAAGTAAAAATCTCACAAAGGCTTTGTATCTGTGGAATTATCGTATTTCTTTTTACATTCTGAACTGTCTATCAACGCAGAGAAATGTGTTTGTGTTTGTTTGCGGTCGTAAGAATAGAATTGCGAAACATCAAGAAAACAAAACGGGAAGGAATCGCATGCTCTTTCCCCGCTCACTACATTTTACGTCTAAATTATTACTACAAACTTATTTGCTTCATATGATGATTTTAACTGTGACGTCAAAATACCTCTTTTCGCACCACAAGACCAAAGCTTGTGGCAATTTCATATAGAGTGAAATCGAAACGAAGCGGAAACAAAACGGGACATGAACCTAATTTTGGTATCAGAAAATGTATCCGTGCAAACCATTCCTCTGTCCTAGTCCTGCTTGTTTCCTGCTTGCTCGTCATAAACCCTGAATGTAAATGGCCGAGTAATCTGGTTCCTTGGGGGCTGCCATTTTCTTTCCGTATCTAAATGTGGTGGGGGTGGGGTTTATCTCCCATCTGGGGAATCATCACAGACAACGACGGACTTTGTTTCCACCATTTATTTAAAACAACAGCAACCGTAGCACAAACAAGACGTAACGTAGAAAACACACTGGTTCTCTTCTAAATCCTGGTATCAAAATGTTACTCCCAGCATGGCTGCCAGTTTCTTGCACACAGAGGTAGAAAGCATGCAGGTGAGGGATATAATTGAGGTGGCAGTCACATGACCAACAAATACTTTACATAAGTCACAGGTCACAGGACAGGTAAACATACACAGAAGCACATGGGACTGTTGACATCTGAACACATGGACAATGTTACATACATGACAGTACCATACACCACTATACCATACAACCCATGACATAATTACTTTAAACATTACTGTCACACTTGTCTTAATACTGGTATCAAAATGTTACTCCCAGCGTGGCTGCCAGTTTCTTGCACACAGAGGTAGAAAGCATGCAGGTGAGGGATACAGTTGAGGTGGCATTCACATGACCAACAGGTACTTTACATAGGTCACAGGTCACAGGACAGGTAAACATACACAGAAACACATGGGACTGTTGACATCTGAACACATGGACAATGTTACATACATGACAGGACCATACACCACTATACCATACAACCCATGACATAATTACTTAAAACATTACTGTCACACTTGATATACTATACACATATTATGGACATTACCTAATGGTGGGAGTTATATATTTTGTATGTATTTTTGTAAAAAACATGTAGTTAAAACTGTGAAACACCAGACAGGCTGTCTCCGCCATATATTTTTTTTTAGTTTGCATTATGTATCAACTTTATTCGTTACCAATCAAACACACAATCGACATTCAGTCAGCTCTGTATGACATTGTAGTCAAATGACTTAAGGGGATCCCAAAATGATTTAAAACTTTCCAGCTGAAAATGTAGTCCATAGTTCCATAAACAATACCATTGGAACAAACGATTTTGGAGAAAATGCTAATGTCCTAGGACTTCTACATGTCAGCCTCATCTGTCAACATTTAAACACAACAGTATACCAACCGCTATTTTAACCAAAACATATCTACAAGAATCCTACAATAAGACCATTGGAAATCCTCCCTAGCTGTGTGACAATAGTTAGTGGCAAAATAATCTCGAATGTGTAAACATGTATTAGTTTGCCCCCAGCAGAGCCAAGGGTAGTGTTGTCCATGTCTTCCGTCTTCGGAGAAACCAGGAATAGACTTGTGGTGTTCCACTACATGTATAGCGTAACACACACACACACACACACGTCAGGCACCAGACGTGTGATAATCCTTGACTCTATTTGTCACGTTTGACAACTGTTGATGAGTATTTTATCTACAAGTAGCAGAAATAATTTGTCATGGTGTCTCTATCTTACACGTAATGTGAAAGTCAACTACACAACTGTTGCGCTGTAATGAACACAATGTGCTCCACAGGGGACGTCACAAATCCGTTAATGCAATAAGGCGAGAGCGCATGCGCGTATGTCACTCCCAGTCACGTGAATAGAGAAAGGTTGTGGCCCCAGGGTGTTTTAATCTTGCCTAACGTTCCTAAATTACTTTGAGGGGGGGGGGGGGGGGGGGGGGGNTATTCTTCGACTATAGCGTCTAAAGCAAGCACCAAAGAATCGGCGCCAAACAGTTTGTCTAGTACAAATCACTAGATTATAACATGTAATGTGTCGGTCAAAAATAAATTAAAAATTCTTTTGCAGCATGAGTATATTTTGTCCATTAAGGATTTATCAGTGTTAATTAAGGCCAAAAGAATGAAAATCCTGGTCTAAAATCTTCTCGAACGTGTGTAGATTCAGCATGACGAAAACTGTGCCTGTAAAAGTTGCGGAAAGTAATTATATTACAAACGACATTCAGATTTATCATGTTGTGTCTAGACTTACGATATTTATATTTATAATGTTGTGTCGCTAGACTTACCACATTCCGATTTAGCATTTTGTGTCGCTAGACTTATGACATTCAGATATAATGTTGCGTTGCTAGACTTACGACATTCGACATTAAGATTTTGAGAATTTTCAGAAGAGATTTTAGGTTTGTCAGTGAACCCCGGTATAGAACCACGAAAAAAAGTGATACTTTCTTGATATTGGCTTTGTCGGAATTTGACCTTTTGGTGACAACTTAACCGCTGAATTATTTTTCTGAAATTATAAATAATATAAATACCATGGTATAAATATAATGTCCAAAGTTATTGGTAGCAACGGAATCGCTGTTGTAATGACGCTATTGTTCTGACCATATGACGGGAAGACTCGAACACATCCGGAATTCTACATTCACAGGTAATAATTGCTTGGCATTTCTAACAACATTTTAGGTTGATACTTTTGTTTCATGGCAGTGCTATAGACATGTAAATAGTTGAAAGTGGTGTTAGGAAACCTGGACGAATACGACTGGTAAAGTGTCTGCAAAACTTCCCGTATGATCCCTGACGTTACATTCCCTGGGCGGATGTTCTATTTACGGAGAATGCTGATAACTCGCGTTCAATTCCCTCACCTGTGATGTTCCTTATGAAGACATTCTCGTTATTCTTTAAATTGTCTCTAAACGTCCCTTAAGTAATGTGGAAAATCATATCAATGTTTAGTTTAGAAAAGGACATTTCGGACCGGACGCGAGTATCGGTATGGTGGACTTACGCGAGCAAACATCACACGGTGTGTGTTTCTTGGGAAGCATCACTCTGTTGAACAAGGAGTAGCTAGCAAAAATACAGAATCGTAAAATTTCACCACTTAATTAAGTTAATATTTTAACTTGTATAGTTATTCATTTAAAACATCGTTTAATTCACTATCCGAACCAGTGAAATCTATACCCACAGAGTGAATTACGAAATAATCGGTGAACAATGGACACAGTCATTAGGCCCGTATCCCAATAGATCATTTACACTGATAACAACTCCCACGTTGTCTGGGATGTAGCACCATAAACCATGCATTACCATGATATGAATAAGCGTGTATTTACAGATATTGATCTTTAATTATGGTAGTTTGTGATGGTGTGTTACATACGCTATTATATTACAGTCGAAACTGACTTACCCGTTGGATCTTATACCGTCACTTGAGACTGAGGTGCCCCAGTGAGTAACTCTAGTTGTTGATAGGAGAAAAGAAAACTTGCGTAGTCATCGGTAAGGAACATTTAAATGTGACGTCAGGGATCATATAAGGCATCAATCACAGGGTATCCTTAAGCCAGGCGTGGGTAAAGTCATGTCCTTCTTTTGGTATTAGATATGTGTAGATCCCTTCTATTCAACAAAAAATATTTACCAAAGATTCTGTTCAGTAACCGTAGTTACAAAAAGATCTTCTCGTCAACAACAATTTTTACCAATGCTTCGCCTCAGTAACTATAGTAACCAAATATCTCTTCTCATCATGGTTACCAAGAATCAATTCTCTTCAACAATATTTACCAAATATCTCTTCTCATTAACAAAAATAGTTACCAAAGGCTTTGTCTCAGTAACCATAGTTATCAAGGATCCCTTCTCGTCAGCAACAATAATTACCAAGGCTTTGCCTCAGTAACCATAGTTAGCAAGAATAACTTCTCTTCAGCAACATTACTTACCAAGGCTTCGTCTCAGTAACCATAGTTAGCAAGAATATCTTCTCTTCAGCAACAATACTTACCAAAGCTTCGTCTCCGTCACCATAGTAAGCAAGAATAACTTCTCTTCAGCAACAATATTTACCAGGGCTTCGTCTCAGTAACGATAGTTAGTAAGAATTCCTTCTCTTCACCAACAATATTTACCAAGGCTTCGTCTCAGTAACCATAGTTAACAAGAATATCTTCTCTTCAGCAGTAATATTTAGCAAAGCTTCGTCTCTGTCACCATAGTTAGCAAGAATAACTTCTCTTCAGCAACAATATTTACCAATGCTTCGTCTCAGTAATCATACTTACCAAGGATCACTTCTCCAACAACGAGCACTTTAGCGATAATAAAGCCATCTTTTTCCTTACGTTGGTCTCAATAGAAAAAGTCTTTTGTGCTTTCGTTATGTTAGTCCTTGCAACTGTTACATAGTGCCAAGGAAGACACCACTGGAAGTAGGAGAGTTTAGGAGGGTTAGAGATTCCAAGTGTGGCATCAGATACTTTTGGGTTTCTCTAATCTCCCCTTAGCAGTACAGGGGACCCTTCTTAGTCGCCTCATTCATACATTCAGTGGAATACAGCAGGTGTTTCTCTCACGATTATACAGTTTTAAACATGAAATCAATTTAATATGTGTTAAATCCCTTTTCTATTATTGCATATCACGATTTCGTGCATGCACATCAAATTCATTTCTCGAAAGTGCCAATCCAAATAGTTTTATTACATTATAATTACTTTTAGTCTATACATATTTCCGGTTGATATAACTGTGAGTGAAATGGAATCATTACCTTAATTGTCTTCAAAAGTCAACAATGGATCGGTCACCTAGAGCTGTCATCAGTGGATCGGTTACCTAGAGTTGGCACCTGTGGATTAATTACCTTTGGTTGTCATCCATCAGTTGGTCGGTTACCTTGGGTTGTCATCCATTAGAAGATCGATTACCTTTGGTTGTCATCCATCAGTGGATCGGTTACATTGGGTTGTCATCCATCAGTGGATCGGTTACCTTGGGTTGTCATCCATCAGTGGATCGGTTACCTTGGGTTGTCATCCATCAGTGGATCGGTTACCTTGGGTTGTCATCCATTAGAGGATCGGTTACCTTGGGTTGTCATCCATTAGAGGATCGGTTACCTTGGTTTGGCATCCATTAGAGAATCGGTCAACTTGTGTTGTCATCAGTTGAACGGTTACCTTGTGTGTCATCAGCGGATCGGTCACCTAGAGTTGTCATCAGTGGAACGGTTACTTTGGGTTGTCATCAGTGGAACAATTACCTTGGGTTGTCATCAGTGGAACGGTTACTTTGGGTTGTCATCAGTGGAACAATTACCTTGGGTTGTCATCAGTGGATCGGTTACCTAGAGTTGTCATCGGTGGAACGGTTACTTTGGGTTGTCATCAGTGGAACGGTTATCATTGGGTTTCATCCAGCAGTTGAACGGTTACCATGAGTTGTCATTCATCGGTGGAACAGTTACTTTGAGTTGTCATCTATCAGTCTTTGGTAGTCATTAGTGGATCGGTTACCTAGAGTTGTCATCAGTGGAACGGTTACTTTGGGTTGTCATCAGTGGAACGGTTACTTTGGGTTGTCATCAGTGGAACGGTTATCATTGGGTTTCATCCAGCAGTTGAACGGTTACCATGAGTTGTCATTCATCGGTGGAACAGTTACTTTGAGTTGTCATCTATCAGTCTTTGGTAGTCATTAGTGGATCGGTTACCTAGAGTTGTCATCAGTGGAACGGTAACTTTGGGTTGTCATCAGTGGAACGGTTATCATTGGTTTTCATCCAGCAGTTGAACAGTTACCTTGGGTTGTAATTCATCGGTGGAACGTTACTTTGAGTTGTCATCTATCAGTGGATCGGTTACCTTGGGTTGTCATCAGTTGAACTGTTACCTAGGGTTGTCATCAGTTGCACTGTTATCTAGCTAGGGTTTTCATCAGTGAATCGTTCAACTTTTGTTGTCATCAATTGAACTGTTACCTACGGTTGTCATCAGTTGTTCGGTTACATTGGGTTGTCATCAGTTGAACAGTTTCCTAGGGTTTTCATCAGTTGTTCGGGTACCTAGCTAGGGTTTTCATCAGTGGATCGGAACCCTTGAGTTTTTATCAGTGGATCGGAAACATTGGGTTGTCAACAGTGGATCTTATTCATTGAGTTGTCATCAGTGGAGGTTTGTAGATGGGGCGCAAAGTCGCCCGACCGACGTGAAGCTGTGTTAGTGGGGTGCACTATTCTCTAATTACTCCCCACCAGTTTATAAACAAAGCACTAAACACTGTCACTTCAAAATCACACTTTGGTATATTCCTTCCTTACATATTTTTTGTTTTTCCCCCCAAATATACTAACGTTAATGTCCTAGGTGAGGAAATCCTCCTGGTCTTATGGCTGGCCCACCTGTCAACACATCTTCTGAAGTCAAACTCAGTTTTGAGGCACCTTCCATAGAAATGATGAGCAAGGAATTGATTATCTTGTTACACCGTCGGTTTCTGTGTTCTGTTTTGATTCGTTTTAAGGTAGAAAGCCCCTCTCACAGTCAGCAGTTGAGGTAGGAATCAGCAGGCCAGCAGCAGCTATCTTGCTGAGGATTGGGAAGTCCGGCTGTAGGGAGATCTTGCTCATCACCTTGTTTGTTGGTTCCTGAGCTAGATCTGGAGCCATAATGGCAACTGTTATCCATTCTTCAAGTCCAGATGCAGTGTCAAGGCCAAAATGCTCAGTCAGCAACTCTATGTCCTCCCTTCCATAATGTGCAGCCTCATCAGCATCTTCAGGCACCATGCTAGGTTCAAACACACAGAAAGCTTTAAGCAAAGGCATATCAGGAAACCGCTTGTCCAAGTTTTCCACAACACTGTCGATATACTTGTCGTAAAGTGATGTAACAGTGTTATCCAGTTCGTGGAAGTGCTGACCGGGGTTGTCCTTGAGGGATTCCACAGCACGAATCGTCCCAGCAACCAGGGGTTTCACAAAGGGTTAATCCAGGTCCCTCCTCTGCATTGCCTTGGATAACTGCGACAAGATTGGGAGAACATCTGACAGCATATGCAGAGTGGCAACAAACTTGTAGTTCTGAATAAAAACAGAAAGACCCATGGCCTGCACATCCGAACGTTCCTCAGCCTCCATAGCCATCCGATTGACTGTCTCCTCACGAATAAAACCATCCACCAGCTGCGTACTTCTCATGGGGAGTTCTCTCTCAAACGCTTTAGCCTCCTTATGAGTATCACCAGGGACGTATAGTGAATGGGATTAGCAACTCCCTCTCTGCCTTACCAATTTTATGACACGTCAGTCTAGACTTACCTCCCCCTGATTCCGGACCAGATAGCGAGCGCCACGTATCTCAATTTTGACAAAGCAAGATGGCGTCGATACCACTTCGTTAGATGCAGAAGTTGGTGTGAAAACAAACCAATCTCGATAAGTGTTCTTACGCCATTTGTTTATCCCATTGTAATAAGCTGATTGTATAACTTTTAATTGATAAAATCTGTGGTATCATAGTAATTGATGTCTCGTTTTTGGGTTATATTTTTCTGTTTTTAAACGCGATGTAACGCGTGGTTCAGAGTATTGTGGTGGGCTTCGATAGACAAAAATGCCGGATAAAAAAAACCCACATGTATGTGAACCACCTCACTCCAAAAGAATTTGACCGATCTTTTTTAAATTAGCAGCAATAGAAAGCTTAATAAATTTTATAACGACCCAACCCATTTTAATTGCAAATAACAGAATTTAACTTGTGTTATTTTTGTGTCAACAAGACTAAATATCTGCATTATTTTTCACTGGAATAAATCATTATTGCGAAAGTAGTTGGTGACTGCTCACTGTTTTGATTAAATTTTATAAACTATAGATTATATTTTTTAAAACAATTAATATCAATAAACAGCTGAGTAATTTCTATGTTAAGTAGGCCTGATTTGATTTGCATTACTTGGAACGATAGCGATGTCACAGATGAAATTACTCGTCTGATAACGAAGGACACGTGTTGTTAAAAACCGTAAACAACCGGAAATGTTAAACGCAACAAAAAAGTATCGCCTGCATTCGAGGATCAGCTCATTTAAATAATACTTCTTTTTGAAATTTACATCGATAGAAAGTTGAATAATTTTTTGATATGTAGTACTAATTTTTATGGCAAAAAATAACAAATAACTTATGCTGTTTTTGGGTCAAAAAGTGTCAATATTAACATTATTTTCACTGGAACGTGCTTTACGACATGAGATTTGTTGTAATAGCCATCAACACAGCCGAAAGGCTAGACATAGTTGCAACGATAGCCCTGTCCCTGGAATAAAAAGAAGACCTACTAATACACAGTCCCAATTAGGGCTAACCGTTATCAAAACACTTCGATCTCGGCGGGATTGTTGACATGACACCGAAAGCAGGTGCGTGCTTAATTTTAACGCTAGTGGGCAAGCGCGGGCTGATCGAGAGGGGCTCTCGATGACTTCGCGGTTCGGTGAACAAACACAAAAGCGACGTGCTATAGAATCTTGACTGGGGCAGAGTTGCCAATCCCCTCTATATACTGTCCCTGGATTAAGTTATTAACGCACACGTGTAATTTTCAGTACTACGAAGTTGGGCGTTCCTGACGAAGAGAAAGTACATTTGTATGTATTGGGTTTCACTTGTAAAGCCTTGAAGTGTGATAAACATGGTGTTTTTTTATATAATTGTTATATAGTATTACTCTACACGAGTAATTTTTCCACAATATTTAAACATATCCACAATATATTAAGAAGAGTGTTGTCTGTGAAAATTTATTTTTTTATTACAGATTTGTTTTTAAACATTTACCAAAAAAGGATTCTTTGAATACATTTAAGAGCTGGTTTTAACATCAGTCTCATTTCAACATAATTCATTGTTTGCTTTTCGCGATGATGTATTGTATATATTGTACAGTGTATGAGTAATTTCACTTATTTTAATGATTGAGTAACAATAATTTGGTGTCACTGATGTCGTCGTGTAGCTAATATGGTCATCACTTTTTAGTTGACCTTAATGTCAACATATTTCAACCTTTTATATCAATTATAATTTAAGACACAGTGGTTCAGTTATAAGGTTACGTAATATTTTGCTATTAGTATGATAATGATAGTTTTATTACTATTTTACCTCCAAGTTTACCGTTAAATAAATGGCTAGTGCTATGTAGCCGCCTCAAACGGCTTGAAGAGTAAAACTACTCAATTTTGGAAGAGCATTCAAAACATTAGCGTTTTCCTTAAAATTTATATACTGAAAGTCCCGTAAGCTTTTATATCAACATATTGATCCCATTTATTCACCAAGATGATTAATAATAAAATCGCCCTTAATCATTGTAGATAGTGTCTGTTATTTGCCTTACATTTGCTGTTTATGTTTGTAACTTGCAGTCGATGAGGACGTGTCCATGTTTGAAAAACAACATGTATTTATATAATTATAATGTCATCTCTTGCTTATTTTGTAACTAATAATATATGTTATGATGATTTCTCTCTCTCCATTATATCGACAATATGGTCTGTATATGTTAGCTCTAAATAACTCATCATAACTGTATTTATCAGCTGTATGTATGACATGTATCATATTTTCACATTACATTTGTATCTTAATGTTTTTGACTGTGACTATATTACATTATCATTGTAAAACCATTGTGTCTCTGACCTGATTCATGGCTGTTTTTTTGACGATTTCACGTCAGACTTTGACCGATAAATTATGCTGATTTGATTTGTGGAGTAATAATTAGCTCTAAGAACATTTGTTTTGGAAGGATAGTCGTCACATTATACTGGCACTTAATTTTGTAAACTGTGGCGTGTTCAGTTCAATGCTATATAAATTTAACCATTTCAAGGTAAATAAACAAATGTAAAATAACAGCTTACGATGTAACACAATGTATGCGATCACATTGTAATGGTATTTGGTAGAAAAAATGGATTTTAATATATATATGGGTTAAGAAGTTAAGGGGAGGCAACTCATACGTAGTTGTCGCAATCTCTACCCAGAGTTGTCGTTCCTTTTCAATCACGCACACATTAAGGGAGTGCAAGGACCGTAACTCTGCGTGGAGATTGGTTATGTCGCGTGCACTTCATGTCACACGAGTATATGTTTGGGTTTCTTCTGGTGCGAATACATATTAACCCATAGACAAATGTATACATTCACACTCTTAAACGGAGACAGCTCCCTGAGATAAAAATACAATGTCTAAGTGTACATATACGGACACGTGTAAACGTATAACCATATCCACATATATCAATACCATAAAGTATTTAATATTTAGACATTGCTTGTAAATAAATATTATATTATCATATTTTATTTCAGAAACTTACATAACATAATTACACCCTAATTTTAACCCTATGACATGATGTTATAAAACCTGACCACGTGTACCCTAATTTGACTTATAGCCTCAGATATTTTACGGCAATATAATTAAAATGCAACAGATTATAAAACCAAAGTACTTTATTTAATAATAAGTTAAACTGAAGTAATAGTTTGTTTTATATTATTTTAAATTAAATGTAAGACTTACCTTGCACTGTGTTGGTAACGCACACAGGCAATTCACATGCGTCTAAT
This sequence comes from Mizuhopecten yessoensis, assembly GCF_002113885.1. Classification (NCBI taxonomy): domain Eukaryota; kingdom Metazoa; phylum Mollusca; class Bivalvia; order Pectinida; family Pectinidae; genus Mizuhopecten; species Mizuhopecten yessoensis. The sequence continues at coordinate 95,749 of NW_018404969.1, forward strand.
CAAAGCCAAGGGTTGGTGTAGAGTGAATTAACTTACCTGGGCAGAACCCAGATGAGGCTTTTCACGTGCATGTACAGAGTCATAGGTCAAAGTATGGCTACGAGAACATGCTGGTTATCACTGACCATTTCACCCGCTATGCCCAAGCAAATCCAACCAGAAACCAGTTAGCTAGTACCACTGCCAGAGTGTTGTACGAGCATTTTATTGTCCACTACTATGTCTTACCCACTCTTTTGATGAATATTTTAAAGATAAAATTCATAGGATTCCGTTCTAAGATTTTTGACAAGATGTATCAGGAAGAAAGGATACGGCCTGTCAAAACATTCCAGTAACTTTATGGCTAGCTACTTTAAAAAATATATATCAATATGTCACAATTGGAAACAGAACCAGTTCATGGTTAGAAATAATAAATATCGACAGTTGATCTTCTAAAAATTAGAAAAAACATCTTTTCTATTTTATTTAAATGTCAATTTTTTATAGCTATTGTGTTGACAATACGTACTATGCCCTTTCATGCTGTGATAAATACGAAAAGCCAGGCAATATATATCAAAGGGATCGGAGAATTTGTTACAGCTATATTCGGATCCAGCCTAAGGAGTAATTTAACACGTTTTAGGGGTTAATATAAACTTTCGGTAAAAACGCCAAAAGTACTGCTAAACTCAGAATGATTTCTCTGAATTTTCAAAGTTGTAAAAACAAGATTTCTGATATCCAAAATCTTATTGATACCACTGATCCTGATATTTGTGTTGGTTGTGAGATTTGGCTAAACCCTAATGTCCTGTCTGCTGAAATATTATTCCCTGTCAGTTGTTATACTGTGTATCGGAGAGACAGAAAAGACGGATATGCGGGTGTACTGGTAGCTGTCAAAAACAACCTCAACTCTTCAGAATCACCCGACTCCGAGATGATTGTAGTAAAACTGCAGGTTAACAAAAAAGAAAACATAATTGTAGGATCAGCCTACATACCTCCAAACAAAACTGATGACAGCTACATTCAGTATATCGCCAATCAGCTCCAGGTTATTAGGAAAAACCACGAGAAAGATATTCTCTGGTTAGCTGGAGATATTAATCTCCCAGATATCAAAGGGAAGACACTCTCTGCTACTGGCCGCACATCCCGTCAGCTCTTGGACCTTTGTGTTGACCTGGGCGTAGAACAGAGGGTGGATTTCCCAACCAGGGGTACTTATACCCTGAATCTATTCATGACAACCCACCCGACCTTTGTAGACAAAACTAAACCCCTCCCTGGCATTGGAGACCATGATATTGTTTTCGTCGAGGCAAAGTTACCCCCTCAAAGGGTTAGGCAACCAAAACGTAAAATCTACCTTTGGAAGAAAGCGAAGCTCGAAGAACTTAAATCATCTACTACCACCATTGTAAATAATATGCTTTCCTCGGACAACCCTTCAGTTGAAAGCTTATGGATATCTTTAAGATGTTGTTACAACCCTCACTGACAATTATGCACCATTCAAATTCACCAGTACCAAATACTCCAACCCTTGGGCAAACAATACAATACGCCATCTAAGTGATAACAAAACAAAAGCATATAAACAGCTTACCCTCCTTTCTTGCTGATGCAGACAGCCTTGAATCATTCAAGGCTGGCCTATACTCTCCACATTAAACAATCCTCCCCCCCCCCTAGTTTCTCCCGGCTTGACTCCACACATACAGTTCACCGTCAAACACACCTTCTCTTCATCTGTCCCACTAACATAGGCTGGTCGATGTATGTATGCACACCTGTTGCCACTGAGTCGCCCGGGGGACGAAGTCCAACATGTCCTGTTTGGAATTGTGTGATCGTGCTGCACTACTTTACATTCATTTATCACAGTCATGCCTTGAGACACGGAATACCACCCCCCTCCCCCATTATATAATATATAAATTAAAATATTGCTTATTTAATTTAATTATAACTATAAGGTTTCTTTTTTCCGCACATGCGTCCACTAAGTCCAGAGACAAGAATCGCTCCAATCCGTCAATCACGGAATTAGATTACACTAAATATACTGTTTTGTACATGGTGATAGAAGACGAATATCATATTATAATTGAATGTAATTAACATGCAAACATCCATTCTTATATCAATAAGCATTTATTTAAACAGAGTTAGTTGGTTTAAATCCATTCGGTACCAAAAGTAAAAAATAGAAAACGACTTGAAGATGAATGTTCAACTACGTAGAAAATAGTTTCGCATCACACTGTGTCCTTTGAAGTTGATAAACGGATTTGTGCATAAATACAACACTGACACGGTGTCAACTTCCGGTTTTACACTTGTATCGGTTAAGAACAATACACACGGGAATGTCCTGGGTCAGGGGTCAGGGGTGTTAGAAGGGTCCACTGCTGAAGGTGAGTTTACAACAGAAGCACGTACCACACCCCTTGGGCTTCAGAGGGCTATTACCGTAGTAAACTCGATGTTCTACCAATTCACAATACCGTGTCCTCGCCGCGAGGCTTAATCCTTCCGTGACCAAACCAGTCATTTCTACTGACGTCCAAGTATGGCATTCACTTGCACCTTAATAAAGAAAAACATCAGTCGTGAATTATAGATTATCACATTGTATTTTCAGGGTTTGTCGTGATAATTTTCTCATCGCGAGCACGTGGTTAAAATCGAGAGGCCATCGGACAGATTTTATCTACGTGCGAGCGATGAGAAAATTGTCCGAACGACAAGCACTAAAAATACTGTACGATAAACTTTTTATCTATATACAGATTTCTCCATTTAAAAAACTCAACTAAACACCATTTTTCTAAATGACTTCTAGGCTCAATGTTCAACGATCGCAAATCCTCGGTCTGTCACGAACGTAACGAAATAGAAGATCTGCACGGAGGATTATCATAAACATTAAAACTGTGTAGAAAAAATGTTTTTGAAACAAATGTTATCGGCGTTGGCTTTTCCTTTTCCATATTTTCGCTTAAAATAGCGTTGTTATCCTTTCAATCATTTTTGTAACTTTATATTGATTTGTTTATGACGGACTATTTGCAGATCACTTTTGTGTGGAAACTATTACCGATTTAATGGTGAACCAGCGGAGAGAGGTTGAAAATGGAATAAAAAGTTCAGGGATCTGCGCCGTTGCTTTCATAGACATTGAGGATGACAATCACAGTTCTAGTTTATGAACCATTAAGGCTGCCAAATACATTAGAAGTTAGAGTCATAAACAAAAACAGTATCCTTATGTGTAAACATTATGATATCAAGACATATCAAGACCTACTTACTTTTAAGGACAGACAGACACATGTAGTTCTTTTCCGAGGTAGGGACGCATTTATCGTACACGGAACAATTGTGACTACTGCAGGCTCCAGTCAGAATCTGTTAGCATAAAACATGGCCATTTCCGGGTTAAATTGTTAAAAGAAAACTACCTCCTACTAAAACAAGTCATTCTGGGTAACTTTTTAGGTTGAAATATACTTTATACTCCATATATTTATACATTAGTTATTACAAATACTCCAAAACGTTAGTATTGCAAATCTCTTCTTTATCAAACTGTTGAATTACTTAAAATAAATCCAAGAAATGGGGTAACAAAATTACTATAACTTACACATCCATTAATAAGTCAAATACCTTCATTATACAATAAGGGACTTCTATGAAGGTGAAAATGATGTGATATGAACCTGAAAAGCGACATTAACCGAGGCGAAAACGAACCAAAACCAAATATCATTTGAAGTTTACCATCACAAATATACATAATAGCTTTATTTTAATGCTTAGCAAAATAAGTAATTTAAAAAGTACTGATATAAAAGTAAAAGCTTTTAAATCAGACAGTGTGGATTTCAAGTTTTTATGCCATGCTGTATTGGAGTTTTAAATTCGTGCACTCCGTTAAAGAAAAAATACTAACAATACAAGGGAACCTGAAGTTGGTTCCTAGTTCCTAGTTCCTAGTTCCGTTTAAGATAAACGGAACTGGAGTCCGACACTGATTCCTGTCCTTGATTCAGATATATTTACATTTGCATGGCATTGTCACTATATTGCCTCTTTGAAAGCTGTGTCGTTGATGGGACTTTAATTACCATGCCGCACGAGACATAATTACCATGCCGCACGAGACACAATTCTTAGCGTATTAATTACAACACTGACCGGAACTACAATATCCAATGTAAATAAACATGACGGCTGCTGAAATATCGTTGGGCATTGTGAGATTTGATAATGTCATTGTAAATTTATGTGCAAAATAAAAAAT
>NW_018404969.1:106332-127536 GCF_002113885.1 Mizuhopecten yessoensis
TCAAAGTACTACTTTGTTTGCAAATCAGCACGCGACAATACGCTGTTCAAACTATTGAACGAAATTGTGTGGACTGTCGATAAGGCGGGCATTTTTAATTTTAATTATAGATTATAAGTTAAAAAAAGAACATAAGAGGCAGAGAAAACGTAAATATAAGTATTGAAATGTTTTTGTATGGTATTTATGATCTATTTGAATGACACAGCTTTGCAAGCAAACAAATCATAATGCGCATTATGTTGTTTGCTTGCAAAGCTGTGTCATTCAAATAGATCATAAATACCATACAAAAACAGTTCAATGCTTAAATAACTATGAGACTTTGCCCTTTCGTTTTGCGATGTAGACAGGGAAATAATTACAATAAAAGCATGGACGTTTACTATACGGACCCCGGTCTGGTTCCCAGTTCCGTTTATGTTAAACGGAACTAGGGTCTGGTTCCTAGTTCCGTTTATGTTAAACGGAGCTGGGGTCAGGATCCCAGTTCCGTTTAAGGAAAAACATAACTGGAGTCTGACACTCAGTTCCGTATAAGACCTTATGCTTTATAGAGGCTATGGTGGTCTTAATTTTCGCGTGAAAGTTGTTTAAAGTAAGTAAAAAGTTGACGACGAGCGGACGCCGCACCATGGCATAAGCTCCTTGGCCCTTTGGGCAAGGTGAGCTAAAAAAAATGTTCCACTGTAAATGCAGTGTCACATGCGTGGCATGAAGGTGGATCTTCTCGTTTTAAGAGGTACGAATGAGTAAGATATGTGTGCCCAGTACGGAACCAAGAGAGGACAACTTCCTCTCTACGATCTTTCCGACTGGGAAAAGATGTTTTAAGTTTCGGTTGTAGTTTAAAAAGTTTGGTGCTGGTCTCAAGAGACCAGCGTTGCTGCCATTGATTTTGAATGGATGTAGGAATAATAGGTTTAAAATCTGTAAATGGTAGTTTGATATTTGTTTGTTCGAGATTTAACGCATGTTTTGCTTCTCTGTCAACAAATTCGTTGCCTTTAATTCCGTCATGGCTCGGAATCAATAGTAAAGTAATTTAGATTTCTTTAAGATACGAGATATGCGAAAAGTAAGGTTTTGTACGAGTGTGTCGAGGGCCAAATCAATGCTTCGGCAGAAAAGATGGAGGCGCCGTCTGGTAGTCGAACTAAAGTGCAAGATTTAGCAGAACAGCAGGTTGCTGTCACTCTCTCACCTTCTTTGGAACCATCGGTGTAAAGTTGTGTACAAGAGGGGTACTAAAAATGCATTCCCGAAAGGAGGATTTGTGTTCTTTGGGTATTACACTGGATTTCCCTCGCTCATGTTATGTAAAGTTAAAATCAGGTATTTGTATCGTCCACGGAGGAACATCAGATATATTAAATTCAGCAATGTCAGTCAACTTTATGTTGAGTTCTTGGAGGAAATTTGAAAATACGGATATCAAATGTTGGCAGAAGTTTTGGATTTTGCATAAATATGTTTTGGTATTTTGGGTTGAATACTTGGTCGAAAGCAGGGTGTTTAGGGTTTGATTTTAATTGAGCTGCAAACTGTAATGCAAGTTTTTTCCTTCTGTCATAAAGGGATGGTTCATTCGCCTCCCCGTAAAGACTTTTTACAGGTGTTGTTCGAAAAAACTCAAACTCGTTGTCAGTACAATGTGGCTTGGCGGAATGCTGTGCTGAGTGATTCACTCTTAAGTCGGCATCAAATCCGCACTATTACAAAGAGGCCAGTACACCAACATACCCTGTTTCCGGCACTCATCCACAAAATACATGGAAACCTTAAATAACATTCGCTTTAATAGAACTTTCAACTCTATAAAACCAAATCAAATCGACTGGTTCATGCTGTGCTATATTGTGTCGCCTGTTCGAATTAACCTGAAATACATAATTCAATACAAAGAAACCAATCCATAAACAAGAGTTCAATACTACCATTGTTTTTGCTTGTATGATTTTTAGTGTAATTTTCATATACGAATATCATACCCTGCTGATTCTGTTGAATTTCTCATCCCCTTAATATCAAGTACCTTAAATCGATTTCATTAAAATGATGCAGCACACAAAGTTGTAAAATTTAAAGGTACCTCCAATTCCAAACACTACTTTTTTGGTCGGAAGTCGTGAAATAGCATTTGAACAATGAGAGGGTTCAATGCAAACTGATTATGAAGATCAAAGAATAAGAAATGTCAATGGTGCTATGTTAAGAGACAGAGATCTGTCAGTACGTTACTTGTTTTTTTTAAAATAAATTCAAATGAGAAAAACTCGCTTTGAAGTGAATGTAGCAATGGTTTCAATTTTTATGTATACAGAAAAGTGCATAAATGTGAACAACTCTGTATTTGCGTGCTGTTTGCAATTCAGTGAGTCAGGATCAGCTAGCTGCAGCCTTACTTTGCCGAATCAATGATGACAAACTCCATGGACGGGAATCTTCAGATTGGCATATATTATAAAGCTGAATCGCTGCATATATACATTAGTTTCTAGCGGTAAATGAGCCTGATATTTTATAAATAATGAGATATTATACGTATTCAACTCATGGTAACTCATTAAATAACAAATATGAAAACAACCACATGACGAATTCAATTGGGACACATACATTAATATCTTGAGTGTTAAAGAGTGTTAAACTGTCAACAAAATAACCTGCAATGGACAACATGAAAGTGAATTGCGTTCAATTTTGAAGGCCTTAGTTTGGTTTGGTTGCATTTTGTTTAAAGTCCTATCAATAGCTAAGGTAATTTAAGAAAATGTCTCCATGTATGTTGTGTATGCATGTATGTGTGCTGGAGACGGGGTATGGTGGTGTACTTGCCTCCTTGTGATAGCACTTTGAAGTCGGCATCACATACTCGCTATCTCACTGAAATACCATTTCGAATTTTGAAGGAATCTCTCATCGATCCTTTAAAAAAAGTGGTCTAAGGACAAGTATACTATCATGTCTATTTTTACAGATTCCTCTTGTGAAAGCGAGGGAATGCTGTATATACCCGTTTTACTTGTTACAATAGTTGATATTCCGGGGAGCATTATTTCAATGCGTTTCTACGGAAAGCCACTTTTAATCTGCCCTGTCTCGTCTCTAACATCCCGTCAGTCGCAACATCATTGCCCACGTTTTACATCGATTAATGAAAAGAATGTCCTGTAAAGGCAACTGTACGCAGATCGGAGTGGACAACGACGATGACAGGCCTTTATGAGCACCTACGCATATTTGTTTTTCGGACAATTATCCTCGAGACAAACAGTATTCCTCATAATAATGGCTGGTCTCCCATGAGGCCCTCTTCACCACGCAGAGCTGAAATGAAAATTTAATAACAAAAACAACCATCCATCAACATCTGTCGTGAATTGATTACTGAACACTATCACATTGGCTTACTGAATTATTTATAGAAACTTAAAACAAAGTCACTTGGAAAGTGATCGATATCTATCATCTAGTGCTCTTACATTTGAGGAGGATTATCAAACGAAACTGTTTTTACTATTGTTGGCTCACCTGGCTAAAAAGGCCGATGAGTTTATTCCATGGCGCGGCGTCCGTCATACGACTGTCCAACATCAACGTTTTACATAAAACAACTTCCAATGACCAAACACGGTAAACCAAAAGGCCCTGGATCATTATATTTGGCTAGTAACACGCTGGGATGAAGGGCTTCATCTAGAGCGGTCACTTAGGGGGTGACAAGTATACCCGTAAATTGTATAATGGCAACTGTTCTGCCATTTTGTCGCTAAAGAAAAATTAAGTGTGTTTAGTCACATATACGCTTCAGTTTCTAGACTTGCTTGGTTAAAACACCAAGAAGACTGCTATCAGGATATTTGAATAAAACGATGTGAAAACGGGCAGACATTTCCGGAATTGGCAGAAATAAGTCTGGACAATAGTAGGATAATAGGCACAATTATAAGGAGTACTTTTTAAGTTAAAGATGCAAAGATTAGGCCAAAAGAGGAATGGTTGGATTACCTGCATGGTACTTCCACAACAAAATAAGTTTCAAAGACAATCATATCTTTGCATCGTTCCCGTTATACTGATATGTCGCTAATTGGGAGCGATGCTAAGATAGAATTTTAATAAGTTTAAAGAAATCTATTGAAAAATGAGCAAATGCAAAGTTTGAAAATTTTGTCAATTTTTTAGCTCACCTGGCCCGAAGGGCACATGGGTAAATTTTCTAAAAAGAACTTGAAACAAGTTCTTTTGAATAACCGAATAGACTAGGATGTTGATTTTTGGCCAGGAGCATGCTGGGATAAAGGGCTACCAAATTGTTCAAATGAATGACCTTGACTCATATTCAAGGTCACAGGGGTCAAATATGTATAAAAAAAATCAAAACAACTTCTTCTAAATAACCATGATGCCCAGAATGTTTATATTTGTTTATATATATATATATATATATTAAAGTAAGACGTCGTATTAACAACTGATGACATTTACAGATAATGTTTTGCAAGATGCAAGAGTATAAAATGTGTTCGAATGGCAGACTTTGAAAAAAGAAGAAAGAAAACCATGATGCAAGGCTTTGAAATTGTTTTCATACTGGTGATTCTAGATTCACAAGAAAACATCTTATTTCAAGTTTTGTCGGAATTTTTGAGCCCTTGGGTGCAACTGTTTTTGATTTTGAAGATTGCTTTGATAGCTAAGATGATAAAGTATACTTGATGTAGGAGCACACATTCCCATAGTTCTTTGACCAAATTGGCATTGGCAGTAGTAATCTTTTATTGGATTATTATCCTTTGGTGTCGTATACTATATCCAAACATTATAGATGGTCTGGCTTTTGTGACTTTGTCCCCGTATCAAATTGAGACATGCAGTCACAATCTTTAGCACTTCCTCGATTATATCAATTAAGCAATTTTATATTAATTAAGTTCTAAAATTATCCAATGCTATATAAAGCCATGATACAATCCTTTGAAATTTAATAACTGTTCTGTCAATGTTAGTCTGAAGATCAGAGTGTTGGCTTTGACCAGTCTTAAGTTATGAGCGCATACTGGTATTAATACCAGATGCCTCCAACATTGGCAGGACATCTCTAAAGCCACGATCAACGACTACATTGTCGTCTTGCTCCAACCATGTTAGCTCCTGCATGATGTTTTTTTGTAATGCTTGCATCAATTTGACTTCCAGAGAATAGTCCTACAGTGTCAAAATGTAGCCATCAGGTAGAGCTATGCTCATGAATTTGAGATAATTACGCTTCTTTTGGCCACCGTAAGACATTCTCTGAAGCTTATGGTCAGCACTTTGTTGAATAGAACTATATATACCATCTATAAAAGCAGTCACTTTGTCCCCAAAGAATGTTTCTGAGAATACAGTATTATGTGAAAGTATCTGTTCCCTACTGTAATGGTAAGACCAAGGAACACTGGAACTATAGATTTATTCACAGCTTGTACTACAGAATGAAAGGTTATTGAAATAGCAGGCAGGGAAATGCCATATCGAGCGCAACACTTACAAGAAAGATCAGTTTTCATCATAACTCAAAACAGTAAAAGAGCATTTTGTGAAGCTTTGGTATATACTGAAGAAGAAATAAAAGTGACAAAGTATTAATTGATTTTGAGAAACGGTTCTTTGATCAACCTGTCCAAGCTTTGCAGTCAGGGTCATCCAAGAGACAAAAAATGAAAGTGAAGGCTGATTGATTCGTTGATAAGATGTACAACACTTCTCAAAGGTCATTAATTATTTCAGATTACCTGCTTCATAATTGAACCATCCCTATAGTAAAACCTGTGTTCAAGGGTTCAGGTCATTGTCAATAAAAAGAAATGAGAATACAAGTGACGACGCAGAACACCACAATTTGTTTGTAAAAATTAACTGATGCCTGGCACGTCTTTGCAGAGTTGTGGATTTGCTTCCTTTTGAATTACACTTGTTAAAACAAAGACAACATCTTTTATGTGAACAGGACCCGTAAAACATGTCCTTGATTGTTAAGAGAGGATAACTTCTAGTAGTTTCATCTTCAAAACGTTCTTTTTCAGATTCTCTTTGCGCAGATACCTTATGTAGCACTTCTGACAAATACTAACTTCTGCATTTGATCAATATATGCCACTTTTGGTCAGTATAACCAATAAACATTTATATTATGGATTTGTTGTTACATTTCGTGTACCTTTACATTTACGAGATTTCGATGGCGACCTTCACCAATACATTTACTCTTCATTTTGAGATGAATATTAACAAATGAGTATGAAATACCCCCCTAAATGCAATGTAAAAACGAAAGTCTGATGATAAAATGTATAAGCACAAGTTCTAAAAAGTTACAAGGATATTACATTTTAATTAAAATTTTGATTGGTATTAAAAACTTTTCGTTACCAGTTTTTGGATACACAGGATACTTTGTTGTGCGAAATGAATACTTTCCACCACTTTTTTGGACTGAATGTTTGCATACATATTTGAAATAACACCACTTCTGCATACTATGAAAATATTTGGTATACAAGAATAATAAGAATGAAAAATCCTATATTTTACATTAACATATTCACAAAATGCTCTCATTCTTGAGGATAAATAAAATTATTAAAGCACTACATGAAAGAAAATGTTCTTTCCTAAGTATTACGATACAAAAAATACATTTTTTTTCAGAAAAATGCTTTCTGGCTGATATTCCATTTTTCGACCCCCGATGCTGTAGTTAGGTTAATTGATCATCTAAATAATAAGTGGGGTGTTTCAAAGTAATAACATCAGATGTATAAAGGATTGAAAAGAGTTAAAACAGCAGCATAAATCTCGTAGCCCTTCTGAAACAAAAGTTATGAGGTGGCAGGCTCCTATGCAATCTTAACATAGCTAGAAATAGTCACTTTGGTAATAGTTGCCAAAACATTACACCGCACCATACAACTGGCTCATTCTTTTAAGACGCATCAGCGAACTCGAAGTAAGGTGTTAAACGTTAGAAATCCGAATTGGTCTAATCGTAAGTTGACACAGTAGGACAGGTGCGTTAAATCTCATAGTTTTAAGCATTTAAAAGATTAAATGAGTACTGAATAGAATATATCCTCATAGTAGTATTATCCTCGTCTTCGTGTTGATTTTCAAGACATGTATGTGTATATATAAAATATGCTCTTATAATTGGCCTTCCATGTATTACTCTGAATACAATGCAGGAATTTTTGTGTTGATATTTGTGATTTAAGAGCATAGAAACCAATGTTTGCTGTTGCCTTATAAATTATGATCTATTAGATTCACGTTAAAGTTCTAAGAATGGGATATTTAACGATAACAGCAATTACTTTGAATAACGTCCTATTAACATCTAAGGTCATTTAAGGACGTGCCTCCATGTGTGTTACATAAACGTGCAAGTGCGTATGTATGCTAGAGATAGGTTTGTTGGTGTACTTGCCTCCTTGTAATAGCGCGGATGATACCGAGTCTAAATGTTAAATGCTATGACACTACATGAGTACAATTTAGATATCACCATATGTCTTAAAGAAAAACGCTATGCAATCTAATTAATCTACAACTGCAAATGTCAGTGACAAATAACGGCAGCACACTATTGTTATGTTAACAAGAAATCCGTCCGTCCGTCCGAGAAGTTTGTCCGGGGAATAGTTGCAAGGACATGTTGGGAAGGTGGAGTGCAGGTGCAAGAATAAGGTCACTGTGACCACTTGACCTTTTAGAAAGTTTGTCCGGGGCATGTCTTCTATACTATACACCTGGAGTAGCCAGATTAACAGCACAATGACATATTGGGATTGCAGAGTGCAGATTGCAAGAATAAGGTCACCGTGGCCTATGACTTGACCTTGAAAATGTTTGTCCGGGCACATCTTCGTTACGTTTTTACATGGAGTAACCAGATTTAGCGTACAAAAATTTCTTGGAATGATGGAGTGCAGAGTGCAAGGATTAGGTTACTGTTACCTATGACTTGACCTTTGACCTTTACTCTTGAAAAAGTTTCTCAGGGGCATTTTTTCTACACTCACCTGGAGTATCCAAATTTGGTGTACAAGAACATCTTGGGATGTCAGTGTGCAGAGTGCAATAATTAGGTCACTGTGAAGTATATGACTTGACCTTTGACCTTTAATTTTCAAAAAGTTTGTCTGGGGCATATCTTTTAAACTATTTCACCTGGAATAACCAGATTTGGTTTACAAGGACATTTTGGGTTTGCGGAGTGCAAGCAGTAGGTCACTATGACCTCGCTGTGACCTATGCTTCCTGACATAAATGTACTATTCGTTAAATATAGAAATCATCAACGGTGGGGGACTATGGATAACCTTTCAATACTTTGCCTTCTTAGTATTAGATTGACCGAGATTTAAAAGCTGGTATTTTAATGTAATTAACTAAATATTTACAAGAAAGGGCGAGTTGTCTTACCTATGCATTTTTTAAGATAATATAGTAAGAAGTCAAGTGGTCCATAGATACAGTTTCTTACTTATAACAACCTAAAATAACTAACTAATGACTTCCAGCATTTTGGACGAAACAACTGAATGATGCAGTGTAGTTAGTTTTTGGCATGCTGTTTCTATATAGTCCGAACTTTAAAGGTGTATGTGTATTACCTTCATTTTTCATGTACTAAATTTCGAGACTCCTCTGCAATGATTCTACAGTCGTGTTTGAATACAAAAACAACAATGATTTCTGTTGCAGTGTGCTCCCTATATAACATAGCTTAACATTTAACATACCTTCGGAATATCTGTATAGTCCATGTAGTACATGCTGATCTTTGCACCGACATCAAAGAAGGTATCCGTGTCAGTATTGTGTTGATGTAGATAGCATGTCTTTGTTTCTTGGTCATAGTTCGCTGACTTACACAGGCTGAGGTGTAAACACAACGCAGCACACTGATGGCGGGTAGGGAGTGTGACATCATGAAACGATTCTGCGATGAATAGTCCCCGAGTTGTATTCAGTGCTAATGGCTGATCATTACCACAGGGGTTGCTCGCAATTTGTTTCAAAAGAAACATTGAAAGTAGACACTTGTAATTCATAATTGAAATAATTTGATTCAAAATTAAATGAAAAAGTAATCCATTTGTTGTATATCCTTCCACTTGTGGAATTGTAAATGAATGTAGATGTGTTAAAGAACTTTCTACATGATTGCAAGGTACATAGTGATGAACAAATAAATTCAGTCTGTTTTCTCACTGTTTGACGTTGATGTTACAGCTTAATTGTGGCACCCTGTTTCAATATTTAACATAATCAATACTCAGGTCATAAATACATGGTTTCTAATCAATAATTACTCACCAAGAAAACCAAGACGTCAATAAATGCAGAAATCTAACCTTGAAAACCTTGAAACGCGTATTACCTAAGATATATGCATGTGTATACTCTAGATATCAATGTGAGAACGCCCTTAAGTTATAACTTCGTCAGTCAGAGAGTTCATTACTTGAATATAGTAAATGGTTAATAGCCATAACAGTTATATATAAAACATGTATCGTGTACGCGTAACACTGTCCGTGTAAACACCAAAAATATTCAATTCTTGATTAAGATCATACTCAGCAACCATATTGAGTTAAATCCTGGTCCCAGAACGAAATGTCCCTGTATAGTCTGTAATCGTGCTGTCAACAACAACCAGAACAGCATAGGTTGTGATTTGTGTAACAACTGGGCTCACATAAATTGTATAGACATGTCATCAGCCACTTTCCAGTATCATACTGATCATCCATCACAGAGAAGTGGCATTGTCCTAAATGTAAATCACTGAATGACACAAAATCCCCGTGTATATTGTGCTACCAACCAGTAAGGAGTATGTATGGGATAAATGTGACCAATGGAGTCACGCTAAATGCTTTAGGTCCGACTCCATCTCCACATCAGCAACACGCAGCAACATTTTGCAGATGCCTGGACCTGTCCTAAACGTAGAAATGTCAATAATTCCGACAGAATGTATGATTCCATTGTTGTTTCATCACTTAGTTCGATTGAAAATGACAATACAAACTCTAGAATATCTCAATCAACTCCATCGTTGTCAAACACTCAGGATGTTTCTGATACTCTAGAAAGTTCATTACCTGGTAATTAAACAGCACATGTAACTCCTTGCCTATCCCAAAGGCAACCTCTTCTCCAATTCCGCTAAACAATTAACCACCTACGGCCCCAATAGAAAGCTATGAAATCTCTCAGAACACTACTTGTCAACTCAAGTGTTCGATCAAAGCGCAATGAAATCTCCCTACTAGTTGACTCTGCTAAACCTGTTGTCTTCATCGGAACTGAAACCTGGCTGCAGCCAGAAATTAGTGACAGTTAAGTTTTTCCCCCGATTATGAACTTTTTAGAAATGATAGAACCTCATCGAGGAGTGTTGGTGTCCTCATAGCTACTAGATCAAACCTCAACGCCACACTCGCCTATACAAGTGACAAAGTAGAACTAGTGGCTGCTAGAATCCACCTCAAAAACACAAGCCTATTATAGTAGCCTCATAGATCACCCAATGAAACAGATCCACAGTTCATTAATGACTCTGTAACAAAAAAAACCAGTCTCTACAATAAATGTTCAAATCACATTTTTAGCTAGGAGGTGGCCTGAGGGGGTCATTTCTAGTAACAATGACCCAAAAGTCCTTAGTGAACAGTTTATTTCTCTTTTTCATGACCTTGGTTTGAATTAGTTAGTTAATTTTCCCACCCGGAGCAACAACACACTTGATCGTTTTCTTACCAACATCCATTCATTAGTTAAAAAGTGCAGGGCAATCCTGGGAGTATCAGACCATGATATTGTTTTAATTGACAATGATATCTCAACTCCTCCGACATGTCTCCAAGACGTACTATATACCTTGAGATAAGGCTAATATCACTCAAATGAGAGATGAGGTTAAACGAAAACTCATTTTGGAACCCAAAATATGAATGTAGACCAAACGTGGTCATTTTTTTAAATGTGATCAACTCTGCAATTTAATCACACGTACCACAGAAATGATCACGGTCTAAATTTACAAATCCCAGGACTAATAACAACATCAACTAGAAATTGTTGGCGAACAATTTGACGGGCTTTTCACCTATATCACACCATTGATGTAAAGACTTTTAAATTTTGAAATGTTGAAACTTGATTAAAAGATAAATCAAGTTCAAATTTTTTAGCAGTACTCCAAAATAGCAGAACAAAAATGGTTTTTAACTTTTGGTTTGGGTTATATTTTTGTAGGTGAACTATTTCACTACTGGTGGAAGGGAAGTAACTCGTAGATAGTTCTGGTATCTTTGATTTTTTTTCACAAAATTACATGTTCGAATTTTACCCCTATCAAATACAGGAAGTTGATCTTTGATGGTAATTTATGTCTATAAACCTTGTAGCCCATCATCATAGCATGCTACAGACCAAATATCAATACCCTGGACATTTCTATTATTGAGAAGGAGTCGGTTTTAAGAGTTTAACATAATTGACCCCAGTGACCTTAAACAAGGGTCAAGGTCATTTATATTATCAAACTTGATAGTCCATTGCTTGAGCATGAATATTCAATAAAGGCTATGACCTTGGGTCAGTTTGTTTTGAGAAGAAGTTTTTTGAAGTTTGTTTCACAGAACTACACATTCTAACTATGACCCTTACCGAAAACCGGAAGATGACCTTTAATGGTCATTTTTGTGCATACACTTGATAGCCCATCCCCCCAACATACTATAGACAAAAAATCAATACCCTGGGCATTTCCGTTATTGAGAAGGAGTCTTTTGAAGATTTTAACATAATTGACCCCATTCATATTATCAAACTTGAAAGTCCATTACCTGACCATGAATATTCAATAAATATGATGACCTTGGGTCACTTGGTTATTGAGAAGAAGTTTTTGAAGTTTGTTTCACAAAATTACACATTCGAACTTTGACCCCTGCCGAAAACCGGAAGTTGATGTTTGGCAGAATTATTTTTCCTGAGAAAAGTTGTTTATTTGCTATTCTACAAAACATATTCAAAGATTAATTAAAAGCATTCACCCATTAATGAGGTATTGCAATTAGAAAAAAAATCGGATATGACGTCATGACGGCCATTTTGTTTTTTCGATGAAGTTGAAAATGTTACCAAATGTTAGAAGAAATCTGGGTAAACCTTTTCCATTACAACTAAACGAAATATTTATATGGGAGTAAAACAAGTTTAACATATTGCGATATTTTCAAAAGATCAAAGGAAATATTTCAAAATGGCGTACAACTTTAACGGTAAATGTTACAGAAAAACTTAAAACAGCAAATTCATCGAAATGACATTCTACATCGATCTGTAGAAGAATTTTTAAAACAAAAAGAAAAATAAATGTTTTTCAAAAAATGGTGAGCTTTGACCCAACAGCGAGCTTTTTTATTTGAAATATTTTGTATTAACATGTAATGTAAAAAGGTTAGATATGGAAATTATCTACAAATCATATTATTGCCCTAATAAACTGTCTAGACAAAAAAGAAGATCCTATAACAAGGCTAGGAAACTCGTAAGCCACAGGACTGGGACAGATATAAGAAACTCAAAACTAAAATGCAAAAAGAGACACGTAGAGCTTACAGAGAGTACATGTATGATATTATTAGCCCACAGCTCACAAAAAAAATCAAAAAAAATCTGGAGTTTTATTAAAAGTAAAATATAGACACAAACAACATCCCACCAATGAGAAATGCAATAGATGGTCTAACCTACTCCGATCCTAAAAGCAAGGCACACATAAACAATTTCAGTCTGTCTTCGTCAGGGAAAATCTTTCAGAATTACCAGACCTGGGCCCATCGCCATTTCACACAATGTCTCCCATTATCATAAGTGAGTCAGGTGTACACAAGCTACTACAGAATATACAGGTACATAAAGCTACTGGCTCTGACTATATTCCAGCTAGAGCGCTCAAAGAATTATCAACAGAAATACTGCAGTACTATCTTGTCTTTTTCAAATTTCTATAGACTCGGGCACAGTACCACTTGACTGGCGCGAGACACATAAAGTACCAGTGTTCAAGAAGGATGATAAACAATCTCCTGAAAATTACCGACCTGTATCACTGTATAATGTCTCACCTTGAGCACCACAATATACTCACCAATCTTCAACATGGCTTCAGATCTGAATTCCCTACTGAAACACAATTGATCCTAACTATTGACGACATTGCCAGGAACTTTGATAAAAACAAACGAGTTGATATTGCTCTGTTAGATTTTTCTAAGGCCTTTGATAAAGTTCCTCATTTTAGACTTTTATCTCAACTCAGATTCTATGGGATCAATCCAGAAATTGTTCATTGGTTTTCTTCCTTCTTAAGTAATAGACATCAACAAGTGGTGCTTAATGGAACCTGCTCAGAAAGTGCCCATGTCCTCTCCGGGGTACCCAAGGGGACAGTTGTTTGCCCACTCCTCTATTTAATCTACATAAATGACATTATTAACTCTGTTTTCTGTAATATCAAATTGTTTGCGGACGACTGTCTACTTTACATCGAAATCTCTTCTCTATAAGACTGTCACAAACAGGATCATGATTTAAAATCTCTTGAAACTTGGGAGGGGAAATGGCAGTTGAGTTGTAACGCAAAAAAGTGTTCCATCATAAATATCTCAATATTCGTTACATGGTCAAACTCTTGGAAATTTAGATTCTGGAAAATATCTAGAGGTCATCATCAACTCGGAACTAAATTGGAACAACCATATACAGACCATCACCAACAAGGCTAACAAAACACTAGGTTTCTTAAGGCGCAACATGCCATCTTGCACTAGAAAAGTAAAATCAGTAACATATACAACACTAGTAAGACCATCACTAGAATATGAAGCTACATGCTTGGACCCTTATACATCAGACCTGGTCCTGGCAATCGAAAACATCCAGAGAAGAGCTGCCCGGTATGTTTACAACCAACATAGATCTAGAGAGCCTGGCTTTGTCACCAACATGATAACATCACTAAACTCGGAACCCCTGGCCAATCGAAGAACAAAAGCCAGACTAATTATGCTTCATAAGATCATACATAATCATATGGCTATAGATCCAACGTCATACATAACATCAGGTGATAGGAGAACAAGAGGTGCACACAAACTTAACCAAATTTCTTCAAACAAAAATATATATAAATATTCTTTCTTTCCAAGAACTATCATCAATTGGAACTCTTTACCAGCATCGCTAGCACACGATCCAAACCTGAACTCTTTCCGGGTATTCCCTTGCTAGCTGCAACCTACCCTAAATCAGTGCTTGTTTTATCTTAGATAAAAACAAAATTAAAAAAATCTTGTTTTTAATTTATGCCACTTCCCAGGGACACTTGCACTCAAACCTTTGAGTCTGTCCCTTAAACTGGAAGAAGAAGAAGAAGAAGAATATGTTAGATATCATATTTCTCTGAGGTACGTCATTGCGATACACAACACAGTTGTGTAGTCATTGAGTGTGGTTTGTTATGTTTTGGTTTATAATTAAAATCAAGAGTAGAAATTTGGAATCGGTATTACACGAATAAAAAATGAATTAAGGCTTGTCAAACAAAACTCGATACAAATGAAAACAGCCTTTATCATCAATAAAATGTCAATTCTATTAAATAGTATTTTGAGGTATGAAAGGAACTGTTAATATGCATTAGTAAATATTCATTGTTAAGTTTGCACAGGCAAGGTTTGCTACGCATGATTTGTGTCAACCAGTACAGGACCAAAGTTATGTCAATAATAGTTTTTATTTCATCTTGATAATATATTGGGTCAACGGCTCGTCTCACTCATGATCAAATATGGTAAAGTGTTCATATTTACACCCAACTGTTCATGACAAGGGGATTAAAAGTTAAATGTTACTTCCTGTACTAAACATTGATGTGAAATCTAAATAGACCTATAAATAGCCTTCGCTATGATTGCTATGCTGATGACACACACATTTACATGGTCATCAAACCACAAGACAGTTGCATGGAATACAATTTCAGAAAATTAGGAAGCTTATCTGACAAACATCAGTACCTGGATGAACGCCATCATGCTAAAGCTTAATCAGGAAAAGACGGAACTAATAGTCTTTCCCCATTGTCAGCAAACAATGGCTTTCCAGCTCAAGGTCGGTGCCAGAACTTTTGAGACTATCCCAGCTGTTAAGGATGTACACCTCTGAGAAGTCAAAAATTGCCTGTATTAATCTTTTTTTCTTATATGGATTTTTGGAAAAAGGAGTTAATGGCATAGTAGAAAATGCAAAAAAAATTAGATGTCGGTGTGTTCGTTTTTGTGCCATGAACGGTCAAAGATACCAATTTAACACAACACGTGATTTTAGGTGATTTTTTGGCTTTTGACCATTTGCAGAACAAATTCATACAATTTCTTCCAAGTATGTTATCAGATGTGTATGAATGTTTATAGAATTGATGAAAATATTATGTTCTTTTAAATTGTGGAAGGAAAATTTCTTAATCTTATTCTTTTAACTCAGAAAGCCGATTTTAGTTACCCCTACCCCCTATTTGTTAATGAAAAAATACTCATTCTTTACCATTTCTTTGCAGATTAAACGCTTGATATAAGAAGTTCTGGTATTAAACTTATTTTTAATATTTAATGAATTAAATGAAAATGTGTTTCTCTTTCTAAAACATCTACAAAAATGGGGGGGGGGGGGGGTCAGTGTGCTTCTTTTTTTGTCCCTTTCTCATTTGTGATATTTCTCTACCTTATTCGGAGTCATGACTCAAAAGTGCTTCAGTTACACTAAATACGTAAAAAAAAATCAATAATGTATAATTTTCCAGTTTGTTGCATATTATTTTTTATCATATTGAACATTATAAAGTTTAACAGCAAAATTGAACCTGCTACAATTAAAAATGGCGACACAATGACAATTTAAGTGATCAATCTAGTGTCAAAAAAGGTGACATTTTGGCCTTTTTTGAAGCGTAAGAAATACACATTAATACACGTTTTCAAAATGGCCGCCAAATTGGTATTTTTTAAAAATTCTTGTAAAATAAGTTCTACAAACAACAGGCATCTAGTTTTTTGACATATTTTTCAGATGCGTGTTTGCTAATAAACTTGATCTTAATTTGTTAAATATTACAAAAACCTGTTACACCAGATCAAAACGAGACTTGAACGTGATTGAAACCTCAGAAGAGTACATCCTTAAAAACCTAGGGGTATACTTTGATAGTTCACTGAATATGGAGAAACAAGTGATTTGGTTTGGTTTGGTTTGGTTTAGTTTTGTTTAATGTCCTATCAACAGCGCTAGCTATGGTCATTTAAGGACAGCCTCCCATGTGTGCAATATGTATGCGTGTAGTGTTTGCGTGTCAAATCCTGTTACTACCAGATCAGGAACATTAGCTGTATCCGGCAGTTTATAACTGCAGTTGCATGCAAGATTTTGGTGCATTCACTTGTTACTTCTCGATTGGATTATGGTAACGCCCTGCTCTGTGGTATATCTGACAAACTAATATAACTAATCGTGTGCAGAGGGTCCAGAACACTGCAGCACGTCCGGTTACTCGTACTCGAAAGAGAGAGCACAACACACCTGTGCTATATTCATTGCACTGGTTACCTCAACTTACCTGTACGTTGCTTTGGGAGGGTTTCGACCACGTTGTAGAATATCATAACATCTGCTATTGGAGAGTCGAATACCCTGGCCAAATTCAAGAAGGACATCAAAACTCACCACTTCACGTCTGCATTTTAGAATATTTGCACAGACGTCATGCACATACCACCCTTTATTTATACATAAATGTGTACAATGCGATGATTATCTTCTTGCTTTCTGTATAATGGTGATTGTAAGCCATTAGTTTCACAATTATAACTAATACTATTATTACTTTGCGATGTAAAGCGCTTTAGAGTAATTTTACAAATTATATAGGGCGCTATATAAATGTATATTATTACAATTACTTTTTCATATTTGGCTAAAAATGCAGAATTGTTTAACTGAATATGTAGAATTATTAATATTTTATCATATTTGAATAATAAATGTACAATTGATTACATATTTTCCTTTTTGACAAATAGATGTAGATTTATTAAATATATTTTTAGTATTTGACTAATAATTGTAGAATAAAATTGTTGTCCCCCTATTTGACTAAAAATGTAAAATTTTCGATTTCTTTTTATTTGACTTATAAATGTAGAATTGTTAAAAATTGTTTGAACTTGACTTATAGATGCAGAACTGTTAGAAATTTCTTTCCTTATAGACAAGAAAATGTAGAATTATCCCCCCCCCTATATTTACCTAATAAATGTGGAATAGTTAAATATTTTTGTACTTGACTTAAAAATGTAGAATTGTTATTTTGTTTTCAATGTAATGTTAAACAAGGGAGGCTATCTATATCAGATTAGTATCGATAATGAACGGGCGGGATCTAAATTGATGTAGCTGGAAGCGATGGAAAATCCCTGGGAACAGATTTATCAACTGCAGTATGATTAAAAAGTGCCCTCCTTAAAGAAAAGATAAATTAATTATAATTAAACCTATGATATGCTTTATTGAATCAATATCTCCTTTATGCAAGCATTTGTGATAAAGTACTAAATTAATCTGCATCTTTGCCGTCTTGATTTATAAAAGTATATTTTGTTTAATTCAACAAATTTTATTTTGCATAGAATTTATAATCAAATGAATTACATTACGTACTTCTGGTACTTTTGTCCAAATATGTATAGTGTTTAAGTCACAAGGCAGTTAATTGTACTAGTGGACTAACAATTCCCAAGAATATTTGTAATTTTGTTCCTGGAACTTATTCCTGTATGTTTCACATTAATTATCGGTTTTAAGAGTAAATATCTAGAGTATCACTCTAAAGGTTTCAGATATATTTCGAATTGTGCTGTATTTGTACATGTTCAATGTACAAGGGTATTGATTTTGCTTTTTATGAAATTTCGTACCACTTTTTAGTCCTAGTGGGACGAAATGGCCATATTGTGCAGCAAAGCTTTGCTTTTTTGGGCTTTCTGCCTCAACATTATTTTCGAAAAAAAATCAAGAAATAACAAGAGATCCCAGAGGGGATCTTGGCGCCCACCATAGTACCATCTTTATTAGTTCTATATCAGTTTGATGTTTTTTCTTCTTTTCTCTTCTGTTTGATCAGTTTGCCTGTCAGCCATTTTAATCAGTCTATTGATCATCAAGGAAAGTTGACACGCACAACTAAGGGCTAAGGAGAACCAAATTATCAAATTTGAGAAAGATTCCTACAGTTCTTCCTGAGAAAAACCGACAACAAACTAACTGTAACAAGATGGCTGCCTGTCAGCATCTTGGTTTTCAGGTCAGTCCATGAATTGATATGCATAACTAAGAACCAAGAGAAAGATTTGAAATTTGAGAAAGATCCCTCCAATACATTTGAGCAATAGCACAAATAGAATATTTTACTCAAAATTCAATATGGCCACCTGCCAGCCATCTTGGTTTTCCAATCATTCCCAAAAATCAAAATGCATAACAAGAGACGATGGATATCCTTCATGTAAAATTTGAAAAAGACCCTTCCTGTCCATTCGGAAAAATAGCGCTTACCAACTTTAACAATTAAATTCATGATGGCTGCCTGTCGGCCATCTTAGTTTCGAGTTCAGTCCCAAAAATTATTATGCATAACAAGGGACCACGGGGAACCTTAATGTGAAATTTGAGAAAAATCTCTCCATTGTTTTCTGAGAAATAGTGCTAACAAACTTTAACTCTCAAGATGGCTGCCTGTCGGCCATCTTGGTTTTGTGATCAATCCCAAAAATTAATATGCATAACTAGGGACCATGGGGAACCTTCATGTGAAATGTATGGAAGATCTCTCCCCTATTTTCTGAGAAATAGCACTAACAAACTTTTACCCCAAAATTCAAGATGACTGCCTGTCGGCCATCTTGATTTTGTGGTCAGTCTCCAAAAACGATATGCATAACTAGGGATATGTGAGAGTTAAGAAAGATCTCTCCAGCACTTTTTGAGAAATAGCGCAAACAAACTTTAACTCTCAAATTAAAGATGGCGGACGCACAACGGACCACGGACGCAGGGTGATTTGAATTGCCCAGAGGGCCTGTATCGCTCACATGAATATGTTTAAAATAATTGGTATGAAGTAAAGATATAGCACTCCATTGTAGGTGCTGTAAGTACCTATGAAATTTCGGAAAGATCCATCCAGTACTTGAGATCTAACAAATTTCAAACAGAGCCCCACCCCTATGCCCGGTAACGGGTTGTTTCGCCCCAAATCCCGTTCGCCCTAAGGGTTGTTTCGCCCCAAAACCCGTTCGCCCCAGGTTGTTTCGCCCTAAAAAAAATATTTTTTCTATAAGTCATAAATATCATGTTATAAGTTAATAAACTTAACTTTCTCTTGAATCCAGATATAATATACGTATAATTACGTGCCGGAAGATGAAGAACGAACTTGTATATTGATCACCGAAGCCGACAACGGACATACTTATATCCGGAATATACTGCATATACTGCACATTACAACCAGTAATGTTGTTCTTTATAAAATGCACCTGTATATGTTTTAACGTTAAGAATGTAAAATAGTAATAGTTATTTAACTTCTAACATGATATAAACAATTAAAAAAACCCCCTGTCACGTCAGCCACTTTTTATCAAACATATTTGAAATTAAGTGTTTCCAGCTGGCACCACGAGGAGGTGTGACTAGGATTTGATGATGTAATATCACCCTTTGCCAACCATATTTTTTTTTTTTTTATGTTTGTTTGTATTTTTCGGGTATTTTTTTTGTATTTTTTCGTTTGGATTTCTTTATCCATTTCCCTTTTTATACAACACATATTCATGTAAGACACAACACTAAGTAATAAAATTCGTACACATTTATACAAAAACACTTACCCTAACAAACCTTTAGCACTACTTGCACAATACGTACACAACTCTGGTACCGCTTACTCCCTCACTGACAAATAATTAAAGCACTAAATAGTATTACTTACTAACTTACATAACACAAATCACTAATACACTATTTACAGCCAACAATTAAATGGACATACGTGCACAATACGTACACTACTCTGGTACCGCTTACTCACTGACAAATAATTGAAGCACTAAAATCACTAATTGTATCACAGTATCACATAATGACTTAATTAACAAAAAGCACTAATACTCTACTTACTTTCCACAATAAAATGCAACATACAACAACAAAAACACATTGTTCGAACTGGTCCCACAGAAAAAGCACATCTCATTGGTCTCTAGCCTCATCTTCCTCTGCCCCGTCCAACCGACACGTGTACAACGCGGCACACTTTCGCAAGAATGCTGTTGTTGACAGTCCATCCGTCATGTAACTGTCTGTGGCGGCGGTCAGCTGCTTCTCCATCCGGCTGTTAACGGCACGGTTGTCCCTAGAGAAATCTTCCGCAGCAACGCTGGTCTCGACAATGGTTGCTTCTCTAACCAGAAGGGGAACCAGTCTGTAGAACAGTGTCGTCCCATGTCCAGCCTTAACGTTGAGGCGATGGAGCCAGCCTAAATGAAAACAAACATGAAAATTACATATACATTGCATTAATTACATTTAACGTTTTGAACTTAATTTAGGAAGGTAATATGAACACAAAACTATATAGTTTATCAAACATGTGCACGTCATACAGCATTTTTATAACTTACCTCCAACGTCATTGTTCGTGCGGACACTCTGGCGGAAGACAGTCCAAGAGGCTGGGGGGAATACATCGTCGTCTATCCACTGACGCTCGATGTACTCCACCAGTCGCATTATCCTATTATACTAACCTCTCTCAAAGTCCAAAACAAACTGCTCCAGGATGTCGACACCGAGGTGGCGCTTGAGGACGGTCAACACCTAAGATAAAAGAAGTGATCATTAATGTATGTGTGTGTCTTACGTACATCTTTGATTATGTTATTCGACAGCATTGAACATTCAGTTGTAATTCTTTAGGCATTAATCGTTTGTTACCAATATACGTTAATGTTTGCCAATAAT
>NW_018404969.1:133682-134101 GCF_002113885.1 Mizuhopecten yessoensis
GGTGAATTTTTTTTCCACTTAAGTGCAATAAAAGTCGTTTTTACGTTTAAGTGCAATAAAAGTCGTTTTTACGCTTAAGNAAAAGTCGTTTTTCCACTTAAGTGCAAAAAATCTTCACATAATGGCAAAACATTTTTTTTGTCATTATGTAGTGAATTTTTTTTCCACTTAAGTGCAAAAAAAGTCGTTTTTCCACTTAAGTGCAAAAAATCTTCACATAATGGCAAAACATTTGTTTTCATTATGTAGTGAATTTTTTTTTCCACTTAAGTGCAATAAAAGTCATTTTTACACTTAAGTGCAAAAAAAGTCGTTTTTCCACTTAAGTGCAATAAAAGTCGTTTTTCCACTTAAGGGCAAAAAATCTTCACATCATGGCAAAACATTTTTTTTCATTATGTAGTGAATTTTTTTTTACA
>NW_018404969.1:134196-134486 GCF_002113885.1 Mizuhopecten yessoensis
TTTTTGATTACAAAATCACCAAATAAAGGTTTTCTTTTTAAAACATTATTTAATATTTTAAAAAAAGTAAAATAATTAAATATGGAGAGCATTAACATAAGCTGATAGTTTTATGTGACTGTATTTTTTAAAAATCTAGAAGAGCATTAAAACAAATCGCACATACACTTCCTTTTTGGAATTTCAATATTTGTATATTATCATTGCATGCATGTTCTTTTCTGGAGCCCCCCTCCCCCCTTATATTTTTTTTAATATGTACACAAAAGATAGATAAAATAAATCTATTT
>NW_018404969.1:136095-136639 GCF_002113885.1 Mizuhopecten yessoensis
ACATACCCCTTAATTTGCAAACGGCTGAGATGATGTGTGGGGCTTGTACAAGTCTAGTCATTGTAATGAAAAGGGAGCCAACTCGACTCTTGTATATTTTTGACCTAGTTTTTATCATTAGAAAAGGACTAGAGTCCTTAAGGGTCATTTCCAGCCTAATCGGGGATTTAGGATTAGTTATATTTGTAATCTGGAATAAATTCAGTAGGCCAATATGAAATTTCAAATTCATTCGACAACTGGTTTAGGATATATGTAGGATATATGGCATTACAAGGAGAGACATAACAAACATTTTCTTGATAAAATGCATTTCATGACCCTGGGGTCTCATGTTTCACCCTGGGGAGGGGGTTAACTTTACTATAGTTTATATAGGGAAATCACATTTTGGACCAACAATTGTTTAATTTCCATTGGAAGTAATTCAATTTGGGTTAGCATTATCAGTATTAGGTAGCAGTTTGAAAGTATGCACCTATGAGCCCTGAGTGACCCTCAGGGGCTGATGGGTGGGGCCAAAAAGGGTCAAATTGACTGAAAT
>NW_018404969.1:136929-137224 GCF_002113885.1 Mizuhopecten yessoensis
GTCATGTATTACCGTAAGTAGTGATTTTTGTTTACACTTAAGTGAAAAAAAATCTTCACATAATGGCAAAACATTTTTTTTCATTATGTAGTGAATTGTTTTTTTCCACTTAAGTGCAATAAAAGTCGTTTTTCCACTTAAGTGCAATAAAAGTCGTTTTTCCACCTAAGT
The DNA here is from genome assembly GCF_002113885.1 of Mizuhopecten yessoensis. NCBI lineage: Eukaryota > Metazoa > Mollusca > Bivalvia > Pectinida > Pectinidae > Mizuhopecten > Mizuhopecten yessoensis. Next base: position 137,101 of record NW_018404969.1, read on the forward strand.
GCAAAAAATCTTCACATAATGGCAAAACNCTGTCATTATGCAGTGAATTTTTTTCTCCACTTAAGTGCAAAAAAAGTCGTTTTTCCACTTAAGTGCAACAAAAGTCGTTTTTCCACTTAAGTGC
>NW_018404969.1:139405-139567 GCF_002113885.1 Mizuhopecten yessoensis
TTTATCCTAAATATTTCATACATGTCATACATATGTAAAGAAACATTCTATCAAACATTTCATAAACACCATACAACTGTATCGAACATTCATAATTAAGGGTTTCATATACACCATACATCTGTATAGAACATTCATAATTTAACATTTCATATACACCAT
>NW_018404969.1:141242-184143 GCF_002113885.1 Mizuhopecten yessoensis
CTGTCGGCCATGTTGTTTATCCGATCAGTCTCAAAAGTTGCCCTGCACAGCTAAGGACCAAGGGGAACCTACATATAAAATTTGAGAAAGATCCCTCTGGTACTTCTTGAGAAATACCGTTAACAAGAATTGTATACGGACGGACCACGGACGACGGACGGACCACGGACGCAGGGTGATTTGAATAGCCCACCATCAGATGATGGTGGGCTAAAAATAGGAAATCAGATTTCTATGAAAAATATATTGATGTACAAATATTAACAACATACCAAAATTTTGCATTAAAATAAATTCTCAAATGGAATGTACAACTATACAAATCAAAGTACCAAAGGCCATGACACATGTACGGTCTTGAGATGGTTGTGTTTCTGACTGGAATCAACCCCCTGATTATTTGTACAGCACCACAAACCAATTGGACATATCTGCACAGCTAAGTGAATCGGTACATACATTGTCATAGCAAGTATATGACATACATTGTAAAATGGTGATTTTTTCTTAGTATTGTTCATGCAACACCTAAAGATAATCATCCAATCAGACAGGCTGTTTCATCATTTAGATTAATATACACAGCTTGAATATCAACCACTTCATTTGTTTAATGTGATCATAATTATATATCTTGTGGTGGTTTGATACATTGTGCCTTTGTAGATAGAGAAATAATGCTTTCTGGTGGAACTGCTATGATATACACAACAGTTGACAAAGTGAACGTATGTTCAGAGTTTGTCCTCGGATCCCCATCATCTTTCTCCCAGCCACCATCAGATTCAGTATTATAGACCCATATTTCTTGTTTGGGGTCAAACGCTCTGACGACGTAGTGATCATTACCTCCGCTTGGCTTATCTGATCTATGGAATATCACACCAGCTAGCTTGTATAATATCCTAAAACATACATAATTGAAGTTATTTATAAAACAGTATAATTGTTACACCATTTAATTTTTCAAACTAAATAATCTTTCGAAATTACATATTGTAAAATGCAATTTAGATAACTTATTAGCAACATGTTTGTCCTGTTCTGAAATAAACTCAGCTGTCTTGTCAAGCAGTTGTGTAAATATACTATATAGACTGGGCTATATTGAATTGCCGTACGACAACGGCTTGGCTATGACCATCCAATAACATTGCAGTTGCTGTACCTCTCTGGACTTGAGTTACAGGTTACATGTTATTCAATGGCAAAAAGAAAATACTTGTATGGAAAACTAATGTGATTATCCTCAAAATCTTGTGTAGAATGATATTTTTTACGAAAAATCCTGCTTAGCTTTGTCGGGTTACATGATATGGAAGAAACAGCTATCAAAGTCACACAAGGTATCTGTCATGCTTGACTGTTTTAGCCCTGTGTACCCACAAAGGAGCTCAATGAATGTTACCCTAACAAAACGTTACAATCTTTCTTTACATGACTATATATAAACATCATGATCCATGATATTTGGTTATTTTTTCCTTTCAATGAATATATAAATAAAAAACATCAAACAAACTCCAGCGATATTCCTATGTGAGGTTTTATACTGATCTTTTTATAATAATAATGTAACTTGCCCATTGTAGTCCAGTGTGAGTGGTAATTGTGATGAATTCTCTAACACGCCATACAGATGGAATGCCAGAAAAGGAGTTGTTTTTGAGAGCCAATATGGTCGAGGTTCATCACTGACACTGTAAAGACATTATGATCATGATTTTATAAATAAAGAATGATACAATTATCATTAAGTTTAAATGGTTATACTTGTAAAACAGCAAAGTTGAAAAAAAAATATACAGTAATAGAAACAATAGACCCGAATGTAATATTCTGAGACAATATCGTTATTTCCGACGTTTTTAGTATAGTAAAGAAAATAAGTGTCATTGTATAAATTCTATCCCTCTGCAAAAAGTAATGATCTTTTTCAAGGTAGACAACTCTTATCAGGATCAAAATTATTGTAAAATGTAAAATAAATCAATTATAAAGATCTCAACCGTTTTTAAGTTATGACCCAGGGGTTAAGTCTGCAAGGTTGGGGAAGACCCTGGGTCAATTCTAATATCATGACTGCATTCCTCTCTTTATGCCCAACAATTGTATAAATAGTTTTGGGGTGGGGATCTAAACCATTTCGGAGTTATGACCCAGGGATTAAGTCTCCAAGGGTGGGGCAGACCCCAAGGCCCTCCTGGAAGCATATGTCCATTCATCTCTTTATACTCAGCAATTGTATACAAGAGGCCCAGAGGGCCTGTATCGCTCACCTGAATGTGTTTAAAATAATTGGTATAAAGTAAAGATATAGCACTCAATGGTAGGTGCTGTAAATACATATGAAATTTCAGAAAGATCCATCCAGTACTTGATATATAGTGAGAACAAACTTCAAACAGAGCCCCACCCCATATGCCTCTAGGGGGGTCACACCCACAATTTATACTTTGAGTCTCTTTTGCCCAAGATCCTCCAGACCAAATTGGGAAGAAATCCCTTCATCCCTATGGTAGAAGAAGGATTTTGAAGATTTACCTCTATTTCCCCTATTGGGCCCCGTCCTTCTGCCCCCTTGGAGACCACACCCACTGTCTATACAAAATTGAGTCCCCTTAGCCATAGGATCTTCAAGACCAAATAAGGATAAAATCCATTAATCCCGATGAAAAAGTTTTACCTCTATTTCCCCTATTGGGCCCGCCCCTCAGGTCCCAGGGGGGGCCACACCCACCGTTTATACAAAATTGGTTCCTCTTCACCCAAGGATGCTTCAGACCAAATATGGAACAAATCCTTTCATTCCTACAGAAGACCAATGATTTTAAAGAATTTGCTATATTTCCCCTATTGGGCCCCGCCCCTCAGCCCCCAGGGGAGCCACACCCACCGTTTATACAAAATTGGTTCCCCTGCACCCAAGAATGACCCACACCAAATATGGACCAAATCTTTTCATTCCTACAGAATAAGAAGGATTTTAAAGAATAATTTGCGCGTTTCCCCTATTGGGCCTCGCACCTCAGGCCCCTGTGGGGCCAGACCCACGGTTTATACAAGATTGGTTCCTCTTCCCCCAAGGATGCTTCTGACCAAATATGGAACAAATCCTTTCATTTCTACAGAAGGAGAAGGAATTTAAAGAATTTACTATGTTTCCCCTATTGGGCCCCACCCCTCAGCCCCCAGGGGAGCCACACCAACCATTTTTACAAAATTGGTCCCCCCTTCACCTAAGAATGTTTCAGACCAAATATGGATTAAATCCTTTCATTCCTACAGAATGAGAAGAATTTTAAAGAATTTGCTATGTTTCTCCTATTGGGCCCCACCCCTCAGGCCCCTGGGGGGTCAGACCCACGGTTTATACAAAATTGGTTCCCCTTCACCCAAGGATGATTCAGACTTAATATGGAACAAATCCTTTCATTCCTACAGAAGAAGGATTTTAAAGAATTTGCTATATTTCCCCTAATGGGCCCCGTCCCTCAGCCCCCAGGGGGGTCACACCCACCATTTATACAAAATTTGTTCCCCTTCCCCCAATGATGCTTCTGACCAAATTTGGTCAAAATCTACTGGGCCGTTCAGGACGAGTAGCGTTTTAAACGAAAAGTTGACGGACGGACGGACGGACGACGGACGCTGTGCCATGGCATAAGCTCACTTGCCCTACGGGCAGGTGAGCTAATAATATGGTTATAAGGTGAGGATCTCAACTGTTTCCAAGCTGTGACTAAGAAACTAGGTCCTTCGGGGTTCAGTCAGACCCCAGGGTCTATTATAATATCATGACTGCATTTGTCTCTTTATGCCAAGCATTTGTATACATAATTTTGGGGTGGGGATCTCACCCGTTTTAAAGTTATGACCCAGGGACTACCTATGTCTCTAAGGGTGGGGCTAGACCCTAGGGCCATCCTGGAAGAAAATGTGCATTCTTTTCTTTATACTCCGCAATTGTATATATGGTTATGCATTGGGGATCTCAACAAAGTAATACACTTTTTGGTGTATTTGGTGTATAATTTGCTTAAAGCAATATAACCAAATAACCCTTTTTGGTCCCCGCCCCTCAGCCCCCTGGGGGGTCAGCCCCACAATTTGTACAATTTTGAATTCCTGCCTCCCATGAATACTTTTGATTAAATATGATTGATATTCAGTGCATAGTTCTACAGAAGAAGTTGTTTGTAACAATATAGCCTAATTGCCCCCTGTTGGCCCGGCCTCTCAGCCCCCTTTGGGGTCAACCCCACCAGTTGTATAACTTTGAATCCCTGCCTCCTATGAATGCTTTTGATCAATTATAATTGATATCCAGTGCATAGTTCTACAGAAGAAGTCGTTGGTAGCAATATAGCCAAATTGCCCCCTTTTGGCCCCGCTCCTCAGCCCCCTGGGGGGGTCATACCCACTATTTGTACAATTTTGAATCCCCATCACCTAAGGATGCTTCCAGTCTAATATAGTTGATATCCATCTCATAGTTCCAGAGAAGAAGTCGCTTAAAGCAATATAGCCAAATTGCCCCCTGGGGGGTCAGCCCAACCATTTGTACAATTTTGAATCACCAATACCTAGGGATGCTTCCAGTCAAATATGGTTGATATCCATCACTTAGTTCCAGAGAAGAAGTCGCTGAAAGCAATATAGCCTAATTGCCCTCTTTTGGCCCCACCCCTCAGCCCAACTATTTGTATAATTTTCAATCCCCACCACCTAGGGATGCTTTCAGTCAAATTTAGTTAAATTCCAATCAGTGGTTAAGAAGAAGTCGTTTACAGCAATTGTTGATGTAGAGACGACGGACGACGGACAGACGGTCAACGGACGCCACGGTATGGCATAAGCTCACCTTGGTCCTTTGGACCCGGTGAGCTAATAATAGGTTATGTAAGTTATTTTTACATTCTGTATACTTGAATTGGACCCATTGACGAAAATGACATTAATTTTTGCCTAACACAGGTGACCTATCGGTGCGTATCGATACACTAGGATGGCGTTGAATAAGGTGTACTTGGTCCACCTCCCTGGTGAAATAGCCCTCAAAGTAGTTTAGATATGCTAGTATGAATTAGCATTAAACATGATTGATTTCATTTTAAAGCTAAAATATGTTATGTTAAGTATATGATAATAATATATGACTTATATATGGGACTATGTTTGTTTTTGTCGCTGTTGCTAGAACCCCTAACGAAAGGTTTACATTCTCTCGAAAAGTTCTCTCAACTGCGTTGTACCCATGGATATTATGTCCATGGGATGGAGATCTCAACCGGTTCAAAGTTATAGGTCAGGAATTAAATCCCCTGTGGTGCGGCCAGACCCAAGAGAAAATTCTAATATCATGATTGTGTTAATATATTTGTGTCAATCAATTGTATATAAAGTTATGTCCAAACCTGTAAGCCATCCTGATAACATATGTGTGTTCATCTCTATATGCTCAGCAATTGTAACATAGGGTTGGAATCTGGATAATGTTTAAGTCAAAAACTCTTTTTACCCAAACCTATCAGACTCACGGGTCAGCCCTCAACTGATACAATTTTGAACCCCTCCCACGTAAGAATGCTCCAAACTCAATATGGTTGACATCCATCATTTAGTTCCAAAGAAGTCGCTTAAAGCATTATGACCAAATTATCTCTTTTTGGCACTGCCAATCAGTGCAATCCCCCCCCCCAAATTAACCCCTTAGCCCCTCCATTTGTACATTTTTTAATCCAACTACTCAGGGATGCTTTCAGTCAAATTTGGTAAAACTACAATCATGGTTAAGAAGAAAAAGTCATTTGAAAATATTTTTGAAGGACGGACAATAGACGATAGCGCATAAGCTCACCTTGAGGACCTACCGTAATTTTATGTTCAACGCCCTGAAATCTGGCATGTATAGTAGTTCTGATTTAATCAAATTTACCAACAATTGTATATTCAAGTGGTGTTATAAGTATATTTACAATGAATATAAGAAAAGTGCCAACTAAAACCTGAGCAGCGTATTACAAAAAAGAACACATAGATCCTTTTTTTTCAAAAACAATTTCTGTATAGTATAAATAGCAATTGCTATACTACTTTTACCTTAACACTGTCCTCTAATTGAATGGGTTAAACAAACAAGAGCACTGCAAACGGATGCATAATATGCCCGTCTGACCCTATCCAATGATTTTTTGTTTGTTTGATATTTTACGTACCTAATAAGGACAATAACACATGATCTGACTGAACTGTACACCACTGTAGAAACTGGCACCAAAACTTTAACCGAGAAATTGCACGAGGAAAGTTAAGTCCCAAACACGTCCAAAATTTCCAAAAATAGGAATTATTTTTCCAAATTAAATTCATATTGTCCTTCTTGGACCCCGCATGAACATCCATGCCAGAAATTAGGACAATAATACATGATGTAACTGAACCGTTAACCACTGAAGAAACTTGCACCAAAACTTTAACCAATTCAAGAGATTGCGCGAGAAAAGTGAAGTCCCAAACACGGACGGACACAAACGCTATACCATAATATTGAATTTAAACGGGCGTATAATAAAATATATGCCACATCAACTATGAATTTACCTGGCATGCCGCAGTGACATCCTAAAAGCCCTTTATCTACAGATGTAAAATCATATAAAGGAAAACCTGGGATATCACATTCTGCATATTGTAATATGAAATGATATAAATTTAATCAAGTTGATAATTCAGAAGTATTAAGTGTACTTACTTCCCACTCAAAACCCAGTCGACTGCTTCTTGAAAGGAACATTTTCCTGCTTTTAACCTGAAATAAGAGCAGATTTTGTCTCAGGTGACCTTTTTATAAAAAGTTGGTAAAACTAAATTCATAAAAAGATTTTTAACAATAAGTTCATACTTGTCCGGTTTTTATTTGTGATACAGTGCCTTTACATGAAGTACCTATAAATCATTTTTTAAGTCCATACAATGAACTGTTAAGATAGGTTCCCTGAAACTGGGATGGATAGTCACAAGCATAAAGTGAATGCCTTAATAGAAATGGGGGATTAATGAAAACAAAGTCAACATGAAGTACACTTACTTTCTACGAATCATTCCATTAATTATGTCATGTGATGGTGGTCTTTCTTCAACCTCTGAATAGTATTGCTGATATTCCAACAGGTGGTCTCTTTTGGCGAAGTTCAGCAATCTTTCAAACGGGTTTCCAAAGCAGTCTTTCTTCATTATTTGTGTTTTGCCACAGAGGAAAAATATGATCACTGATTTCCAGGTCTGTTCCTTAACATACTTGAACATAGTCTTTAGAGTTGTAAGCTCCTGTAATATAAACAAGAGGTCCATTGGACCTGTGTTGCTCACCTGGTTTATATATTTAAGTCATTACAACTGAATGCATTAGTACATCTTTAAATGAAATTTACTCAAAACCAGACAAGATCTATGTTCTAACCCAACTGGGACCACAATATCTGACTTTCAACTAATCAGAGCTGCCTCCATTGAGTTGCTATGTTAACAGATTTTGAAATAAGTAATATGTCATATTACAGGGTGTAATTAGACAATACTTTAATGTTCATTCAACTATAAGCTTTGATAAACCTAGAAACCATTTTTTAACAATTTATGAAAACTACATCATAGAATATGATAATCTAGCTGTACCATTTCTTAGGACCGCAGGGGTCAAATCAAACTCATTCAACTAGAACACTGACAGGTCAGGAAGGGCCCCGTATTGTGGCAATATATCTCCCATAATCAAAGGAAGCAAAATATACATTTTACATCTACTATGATGTGGGTCTTGTTTCCTTCCAACTCCATATTTGCTGGGCTAACAGAAATGTAAATACCGGCGCAATACTCATTTGTTAGCTTTGTTTTATTTCACCCTAAATACCTCCTCCATCAAGTGCCAGGGTCAAAGTCAGAGATCCACTTTGTCTTTGACCTTTGGACCCAACTGACCAGGCCCTTAACCTAGTGACCCTGATCTTTGGTCAGTTGAATTATTCTTCAAATTACGACCAACTTTGCTGCATAATATCATAACAAAATGTTCATCAGTGAAAAATACAAATCTTGACCTTGACCTTGAACCTTAGGACCCGTAACCTGGACCTTGGGTCAGTTGACTCCGTTTTAAGTTCTGAACAACTTTGCCTAATATAAACATAAAAATAATGTTCATCAGTAAAAAGATACAATATTTGACCTTGACATTGACCCAGTGACCTTGACCTGAAGTCAGTTGAACTTTGTTAAATTCCGACCAACTTTGCTTCAAAGTGTCTTAATTATATATAACGAAATGCAACTAGAGAAATGATACTTAATTTGACCTTGACATTTGATCCAGTGACCTTCACCAGAAGTCAGTAGACTCGTTGTTAAATTCCGACCAACTTTGCATCATAATATCATAACAAAATATTCATCAGGGAAAAGATAAAAAAATGACCTTGACCTTTGACCAAGCAACCTTGACCTTTATTCAATTGACTCCTTGTCTAAATCTGAGCAACATTGCTTCAAAGCGTCATTACGAAATGTTCACCAGTGAAAAGATACAAAATTTAACCTTGACCTTTGACCCAATGACATTGACCTTTATTCAGTTGACTCCTTGTTTAATACCGACCAACATTGCTTCTTAGTGTCATAACAAAATGTTCATCAGTGAAAAGCTACAAAATTTGACCTTGACCTTTGACCCAGTGATCTTGACCTTTGGTCAGTTAACTTCTTGTTTAATTTTGATCAACTTTGCTTCATCATGTCATAACAAAATGCTCATCAGTGAAAAGATGCAGAATTTGAAATGATCATTAGTGAAAAGCTACAAAATTTGACCTTGACCTTTGACCTAGACCCCATGACCTTGACCTTTAGTCAGTTGACTCCTTGTTTAATTTTGATCAACTTTTCTTCATAATGTCATAACAAAATGCTCATCAGTGAAAAGATGCAGATTTCAACCTGGACCTTTGAGCCTTACGACCTTGACCTTGACTTTTTACCTCAGTATGTATTTTTGTGAACTGAACAGCTGGACCAAGTTTCATGTAAATCGGTCAATTAATACTAAAGTTATCAGCCAGGAATTACTATAGGGCACCCGTATCTCCGATACGGGGCCCTAATTAAGAAATGTTTGTTCTTCCTCAATAATGTTTTTGACCAAATTTTGTACAATCCACTTAGGCAATTAGTGGATATTAGCGTCTTAAAGCAAAATATCAGATAATTTTCCTCTTTGGGGCCCAGTCTTCCTAGCCCCAGGGGTCGAACCAGTCTCATTTATTTAGGAAATGATTGCCCTCCCCCAATGAAGTTTCAGAGCAAATTTGGTTGAAACCTCGTTTAGGAGAAGATGCGTTTTAAAGCAAATTTAGCTAGGTTCCCCCTCAGGGCCCTGCCCCCCCTGGCCTCAGGGGTCACATGACAAGTGCTCTTTGTTCTAACAGTTCTAGCCAACTGCCCAGTTGTTTTCTGATGGTCAAGCTATACAGTCATATTACAAAAACACTGTGTCTTTGCTGGCCTCCAAGAGACTTATACATTTCTACCTAAGCTTACTACATAACCACAAACAACAGGATTACATCGTTCTAATGTCAATCCTAGTTATGTCTGGTCGTGGGCGTAAACGAAGAGCAATCGACAACAACACAGTAACGAGTGACAGTGACTTTAGGACTCATGTATCTATGAATCACATGACCGCAGAACATAAACTGGACTGGACTGTAAGTGAACTTCGGTCCAAGTTACTCGGACTGAGCATAATACCACCCAAGGGGTTTAGCAAGACAATGCTAATTCAATTATACAAGGAGAATGTAGGAGCCACCAATGACAGTGTCAACTGCATCAACTGAGGCAATGGACATAACGTCACCATCAAATACCACTACAAATGTTGATGTTACTTCCATCAGCCAGGCTTGTTCATCAGAAACCTTACAAGCACTGCAGGACCATGTTGGGCGTCTGGAACAGTTGATCCTGCGTCAAAACAGGAACACAGTGGGTCCAGCTATGGCCATGTCAGGTCATGGCCCGATGCTGATCTCACAGACACAGAACACTGCAAAAACTGTAGTTCCAGCAACCAGCCAACCAGATATTAGTCCAGATGGTGGACTGGTAACACCTCCACACGGCCTCCTCCTACAGCAGACAGGTATATCATCAGTCTGTCCCTGCTGTAGAAATAGTACTGCTGTCCGCCAACAGATTATCGAAGGTAAGGATGTAAACCGTGTTTTTTTATTACTACCTACCTTTGATAATGATAGCACTCGATACAATCGTTTCACTGAAGTAGGAGTCCAGATGTTCAAAGTACAAATCGATCCAAGACTCTGCAAGTCACTAACACTTGGAGAGTTCGTCAAGGCCTTGTCTATATATCGTAAATCAAGAATTGGATGTATACAAACGTGATATTGTAGAACTGACACTTTCATACTCTGGCCCTATTGTCTATGAATATCATAAGGCATTTGTCGCCAGGGCATCAGCCCTCCTGCATCAGTGAGGCATTAAGGTCAACTGGGCAATTAGAGACAATCAACTCTACACCACCATATACTCAGGGTTTAAGTGTAACAGTTGCAAGTTGTGTAGCAAGCTGAGCCACATTGAAGAGTTTAGCCCCCTCGTTCTAAATGGTGCAACAGTGCATCCTCAAGTAAACATCAACCTCAAATCAAACAACAGGAAAGTAGATAGTCAGGCTGATAGAAAAAGGATGGACTCGTGTAATGTACCAAGGCAAAGAGGTCTAGGTCTGCAACAACTTTAATGACGCAGATGGTTGTACCCGGGATAACTGCCCGTACCTCCATGTTGTAAAGAGCTCAGTAAAATCAGCAAAGACCACAAAAAACAAAGAATCCACAAAACAATGACTACAGGGAAACATTGATTCGGAAGTGTCTACTCCGATAAATATTGTGGCATTGGAATTTGAGTTAAAGAACCATCCTGACAAAGAATTTGTACAAACTTTGATTTCCGGGTTATCTAACGGTTTTAATACATGTATCTCAACGTTAGTTTGTAAAAACTTGTGAAGTGCTACTACTCAAGGGGACGTTGTGAATCCTCTCAAAGCAAGTGAACTTGACAAGAAATTCCTCATTGGACCCTTTACAGAGCCACCTTTTGATATTTACCGTATCAACCCTATAGGTATAGCGACGCCAAAATATTCAGGTAAAAAAACGCTTAATTGTGGATCTTTCAGCACCTCATGATTCCGAAGACTATAGTATCAATGAACTGATTGAGAAAGAAGAATACTCTCCATCTTATATTAGTGTTGATGACGCCATTAAACAAATTCAACACTCTGGAAGACAGTTATGTTATGCAAACTGGACAATACAGACGCCTTCAAACTTCTACCTATGTATCCACAACTTTGGCCGTTTTAAGGTATATGCTGGAACAATCAGTACTATTTCTATACTTAACTCACTTCCGGATGTCGTTTAAGTCCCAAGATCTTTGATCAACTATCAACTGCTATGTGCTAGATCTTATCTAATAACAATATGATAGATTATATAATTCATTAACTGGATGACTTTCTGACAATCGAAGCACCATACCAAGTAGCTGAACGGACAATGGCTATTCTGTCTATGGGTTTATGAAACTCAACATACCAATTTCACCCCACAAAACTATTGGACCGTGCGAAAGCTTAGAATCTCTAGGAATTATCCTGGATACTGAAACAAGAGGCCGAGAGGGCCTGTACCGCTCACCTGAATATTTTAGCAGTCATAGAAAATATTCTCATTAAATATTATATTGCACTACAAATATTTCCCTCGCAAACTTTGTCGGCTCCATCTGTTGAAACTACCAGACAAATATTATTATAAGATTCTATGATTTTTGGTTCTTCATCAGAAGTTACTTGACATATTTTTCCCTGTGACCTTGTAAGTAGGTCAGAGTCATTTTTCTTCTCATACTTTGTTAGATCTATCCCAAAAAGCTACCAGCCAAATCTTATGAACCCATTCCTTTTGGTTCTTCAGAACAAATCCTTTACAATTTTGTTGACCTCTAGATCTGTGACCTAGTAAAATTGAGGTCATTTTAATTTGCAAACTTTGTCATGCTCCATCCCAGAAAGCTATCAGCCAAATATAAAGATTATATACGTTTTAGATCTTCAGAAGAAGTCGTTTGAAGTATTTGACACATTTGACCCCTGTGACCTTGAAAGTAGGTCAAAGTCATTTTCATTTTGGAATTTTGTGGGGCTCAATCCCAGAAACCCATTAGCCAAATATGAAGATTCTATACCTTTCAGCTCTTCAGAAGAAGCCGTTTGAAGTATTTGACACATTTGACCCCTGCGACCTTGAAAGTAGGTCAAGGTCATTTATTTGAACAAACTTGGTAGCCCTTGATCCCAGCATGCTACAGGCCCAATATCAGTACCCTGGGCCTTTGGTTATTGAGAAGAAGTTGTTTGAAGATTTTAAGACATCTGACCCCAATGACCTTGAAAGTGGGTCAAGGTCATTTATTTGAACAAACTTGGTAGCCCTTCATCCCAGCATGCTACAGGCCCAATATAAGTACCCTGGGCCTTTTGGTTATTGAGAAGAAGTTGTTTGAAGATTTTAAGACATCTGACCCCAGTGACCTTGAAAGTGGGTCAAGGTCATTCATTTGAACAAACTTGGTAGCCCTTCATCCCAGCATGCTACAGGCCCAATATAAGTACCCTGGGCCTTTTGGTTATTGAGAAGAAGTTGTTTGAAGATTTTAAGACATCTGACCCCAGTGACCTTGAAAGTGGGTCATGGTCATTCATTTGAACAAACTTGGTAGCCCTTTATCCCAGCATGCTACAGGCATAATATCAGTACCCTGGGCCTTTCGGTTATTGAGAAGAAGTTGTTTGAAGATTTTAACATATTTGACCCCTGTGACCTTGAAAGTGTGTCAATGTCATTTATTTGAACAAACTTTGTAGCCCTTTATCCCAGCATGCTACATGCCCAATATCAGTACCCTGGGCCTTTTGGTTATTGAGGAGAAGTTGTTTAAAGTAAAAAGTTGACGCCGGACAGACGGACGACGGACGGACGGACGACGGATGCCGCACCATGGCATAAGCTCACTTGCCCTTCGGGCAGGTGAGCTAATAAACATACAAAGTGTTACATTTAAACACTAATATTACTTGCAAAGTGAAATGTTTACATGTGGCGAAACTGACTGCACCTTATATTTGATCAAAACCATGGAAGGCCTGATGACGTCACAAATGTTACTGCGTGACGTCATTCAGGCATGTTTACAACAATGTTTATATATAGGCATTTCAGTCAAATCTTCTTCTGTACTGGTGCTCATCTTCATTTTGATACATGTATATTTGGACTAATCGTTAACTGAAACCCTTACTAATGTGACGATTTTGCCTGCACCAACGTTGTATGGTAATTGAACTAAGTTTTCCTGATTTCCTTTTTTCGTTCGATTTTCATGAAGACCAGCACACAACTAGCATATCATCCTGAATTTTTGCTGGTTATATTTACATAACTATCCATTTCTTAGAAGTATAATTATGATAAGTTAATTTACCAAAACAATTTCTACAGCAAAAGATAACATTGTGTCTATGGGATTGGCGTCACAAGTAACCTCTATGCAGAAATGAAAGAGATATTTCAATACCTAAGTAGAATAGTTCTTTAGCTGTGTGCAAATCTTTATCAAAAGGAGACCAAACATAAAAGTCAAAAATATTAATGAAATTAAGTTTATTAACATAGGTTTCGATGGGAAAATGATATGTTGTGAAAGACTTATGGTAATTAATTTTACCAGTGATAACCCCATGTCTGGTAAAAAGAACTAGAAAATGTCTGTAAGACATAAATGCCCCCGCTGCCATGTGAAATTAGTTTCAGTGTTCTATAAAAAAAAGTTACAACGACTTTTAATCTTGATACCCTGAAACATGCACTCACACAAGGTACTACACTTAAAGTTGATTTTAATACTCATATGCTTTTTCTGTATGTTATTACCATCTCCATTAATGAAGTTGTTTAAATTGAATCAGTGGATGGTTTTCTATATAAAGCAACAGTGACCTTGGCCTTGATCTTGGAACCCTGAAACACAACAATGTCCGAAGTATACTCATACTTGACCTTTGCATAAAGTTTGACCAAAATCCATGAAAGAATGAAGTTGCTAAGTGTTTAAATTGAATCAGTTGATGATTTTGTATATATAGCAAGTGTGACCTTGGCCTTGACCTTGGATCCCTTAAATAAAACGATGTCCGAAGTATACTCATACTTGACCTTTGTATAAAGTTTGACCAAAATCTGTCAAAGAATTAAGTTGCTAAGTGTTTACATTGAATCGGGACGGGACGGACATGGGTAACACTATATGCCCCACATTTTATGGCCAGGGCATTGCAAGGTAATCCATAGTCCCCCATCAGTAACAATTTCTTTATTTAACAAATACATCTTCACAAGATGACCTTGTACACCAAAACTGGTTACTCCATGTAAATGTCAAAGGTCAAGGTCATAGGTCTCAGTGACCTAATTCTTGCACTCTGCTCTCTAAAGATGTTTTTGTACACCAAATCTGGTTACTCCAGGTGAAACAGTATAGAAGATATGTCCAGGCAGAAGGACGGACAGACGAAATATGTGAACCGGTGGGGCATAAATAAGCCCACCCCCTACTTTTGACATACTTTCATGTATAAGCCCCTTGAGCTTATCACCAGTAAAATACAGTATGTCACTGTATACATGTGTATAATACAACATGACTTAACCCTTTCACCACTATAGACCATAATAGACTCATCCAGATCAATGTATGGTAGAGTGTACTAAAGTTACCTAGGGGTGAAAGGGTTAAACTAATACTCTACTTACCTTCAACTTCAATTTATCGATCCACTGGTTAAAAGCAGATCCACGGATTTCAAAATAGGGCTTAAATGTCTTGAGGAGAACTGCAATATTGCAGTAATTGAATGGATCCCCAGCTATCTCCTCACCAGAAGAAACTGTTTCTGAATCTGAAAAAGTTAAACCAGAGATTGATATACATAAAATATACTGTGCTTGAGATTCCCTTTATAAAGTTCAGATGTCTTCCATATATGACACGGGGCCAAATGGGCCTGCATCGCTCGCCTGGTATTTATCTCACACTTGTAACCTTAGAAGTGATCTAAAATAAAGCTAGAGCCAAAACAACAATATTAATGAGTCATTCAAAAGAACCTAATGTGACCTCGCAAGTCAAACCAAATTTATTACATTGAACAGACTTTATAGCCCTTCATCTCAGCATGCAACTTGCCAAATATCACCATCATAGACCTTCTGTTTATTGAGATAAGGTAATTTAAAAGTCTATTCAAATAACAAAGCTTGAACCAAGGGGGCCTCACCCACCAGTTACACAAAATTGAGTACCCTTGGCCAAAGGATGCTTCAGACTAAACTAGAACTGTAAGCCAAAGGCTTAACTAATACCCCCGCTCCTATATAAACCAAAACTGTAAGCTAAAGGCTTACTAAGGCAAAGCATTGAAAAGCATTGCAAAGCAATAAAGTCTCCCACCAGTAATGATTTCTTTATTGACTAAGGTGTACACTTATTTAAGTAAATAGGTCACTGACATATACTCCCTCCCAATACTAAAACATACTTACTTACAAATCTTGTTTGCCCAGATGAACCAGTTTTGCTGAAATTGTCCTATTAGTTAAGGAAAAGATGTCAGACAAAGATTTTTAAGAAAGGGTCACAACTCCTTAAAAAGCGTCAAAATGAAAAAAAATTGCCTGATGCACGACATCAGGGGGTATTTACCATATCTGTAAACTTTTATTGAAATTGGCCGAGTAGTTTATAAGGCAGACAAAGGTTTATTCAACAAAGGGCCATAACTCCTTTTAAAAGGATTGCTATGAATGAAAAAGTACTACTTGGATGCACAATGTCAGGGGGCAGTTACCATATCTGTAAACTTTCTTTAAAATTGGCCCAGTAGATAAGGAGAAGTTGTTAGGACAAGAATTTCTCAACAAAGGGCC
Organism: Mizuhopecten yessoensis; assembly: GCF_002113885.1. Classification (NCBI taxonomy): domain Eukaryota; kingdom Metazoa; phylum Mollusca; class Bivalvia; order Pectinida; family Pectinidae; genus Mizuhopecten; species Mizuhopecten yessoensis. The sequence continues at coordinate 157,385 of NW_018404969.1, forward strand.
ATAACTCCATAAAAAAGGTTGGTAAAAAAAAATCTGGATGCACAACATCATAGGGTAGTCATCATATCTGAAACCTTTCGTTGAAATTGGCCACATAGTCTTGGAGGAGTTGTCTGGACAAGTATTTTTTCAATAAAGGGCCATTACTCCAAAAAAGGGAAAGATTGAAAAAATGATCTGGATATACAACATCAGGTGGTAGTTAACTTTTATGTGAAAATTTTCATTGAAATTGGCCCAGAAGTTTTGGAGAAGTTGTGCGGGCATGCATTTTTCAACAAAGGGCAATAACTCCCTAAAACGGGCCAGAATGAAAAAAAAATATACCTGGATGCACAATATCAGGTGGTAGTTATCATATCTGGAAACATTCGTTTAAATTGGTCCAGTAGTTTTGGAAGAGTTGTCCGGAAAAGGATTTTTCAACAAAGGGTCATAGTTTTGTAAAAAAAAAAAATGGTCAGAATAAAAAAACAAGAGGGGGCCTGTATCGCTCATCTGGTTATTTAAGCAAACATGGCACAACTTCAGACATGTAGGGTAAGAACTTGGAAGCGTTACTATGGAGACTTTATAATTCATAAAGAATTAAGGTTGTTACTATTACTAGCACATTAGTTGGGTTGGAGATAAAAAGTATGTGATTTAAACAATTTAAAGTTGATTAACACAAATCATGATTTGTCACCTAAGTAGCCTTAAGGCACACAGGTCCATAGGAGCAAAAGTCGGTGCTTATTCCTTTGGGCGACTTTAAACACAGGGTCGGGGGTGAAGCTGCTGTCCAATCAATTTTATTTTACTTTTGTACTGGTCATGTCACAACGACTGTCCACAGGTGCCTGAAGACCCTATTTCACGGGACGATCGTTTTTTCCTTTTTTAAATAACATCCTCATTAATTCACAATAGTTCTAAAACTTTCTGTGGTGCGCAATTATTGGATTTCTTTATTGAAATCAAATATGGAAGATCTTGCCTATTATATTTATTTCCTATATAAACAATACCAAACTTTACCCCTTCCCCAAAGGCAAATGAGGAACCTGGGTCACATGAAAATCACAAAGTATATAAGCCACTCGAAGGCCTTTACAGCTATGAGTAGTATTTGATTCTAGCATTTCTAGAACTGCAGAAGAAGATTTTTGAAATACGCTTCCTTTTTCACCCCAAACCAACTAGGGGGTCAGGGTCACAAAAATTATACCAGCAGACCTTCCTCCCCTAACAAGTATTTCTGTCGAATATGAGCAAACTCCGTTCAAAACATTGGAAGATATGGCCTATTATGTATATTTCCTATATAAACTATACTAAATTTAACCCCCTCACCAGGAGTTATGATTAGTATTCTAGAACTGGAGAAGAAGATTTTTGAAATTTCCCTAAATTCCCCCCTTTTCGGCCCCTAACTCAGCCCCTTAGGGGGGCAGGCTCACACGATTTATACCAGCAGACCCTCCTCCCCTAATAAGTATTTCTCTTAAATATGAACAAATTATTTTCAAAACAATGGAAGATATGGCCCGTCATGTCTATTTCCCATATAAACTATACTAAATTTTACCCCCTCCTCAGGAGTAAACGGCGGCCCTGGGAGACATAAAAATCATAAATTTTATAAACCACCCAAATGCCATTACAGCTATTGGTAGTATTTGATCCTAGCATCTAAAGAACAAGATTTGTTTTAAAAACAAATCTAAATTTTCCCCGTTTTGGCCCTTACTAAACCCCCGAGGGGGCCACACCCTTATTTCATAAATCCATTGAGCCCTTGGTCCCAAGGATGCTTCATATCACATTTAGTTAAAATCAAATCAGTCGTTCAGGAGATAAAGGGTTTTAAAGGGAAAAGTTGACGCCGGACGCCGCGGTACGGCATAAGCTCACTTGCCCTTCGGGCAGGTGAGCTAATGATACCTGGATACACAACTGCAGGTGGTAGTTATAATATCCGGAATTTTTCGTTGAAATCGAGCCATAACTTTGACTGGACAAAAAGTTTCAGGATTTTTCAATAAAGAGCCATTTGTTAGTAAAAAAGGGTCAGAATGAAAAACAAAGATACCTGGATGCACAACTTCAGGTGGTAGTTATCACATCTGGATAGTTTCATTGAAATCTGTCCATTACTTTAGAAGGAGTTGTTCGGACAAAATAATTCTACGGACGGACAAATAGAAGGATTTTAAAAAGTTTTACCTGAATTTCTCCAATTCACCCCCACCCCTCCACACTTAGGGGGGCCACGGCCACTGTTTATACAAAATTAAATGCCCTTTGCCCAATGATGCTCCAGACAAAGTTAGGATTAAATCCCTTAACAAGAGGCCCAAGGGCCTTAGCGGTCACCTGAGTTATATCATAGGTACTGGTAGCTTTAATTTATTGTTTAGATGTGATGTGGAAATCAGCATGTAAACTAAGTGAAATACAATACTTGCCATGTCATCAAAGGATAAGAATTTGAAAATATTGGTAAATGTTCCCTTTGGGGCCCCGCCCTAGCCCCTGGGGATGGGGCAGGAATCCCAATTTTCCAAAGTAATACTCTCATTCACCAAAGGTGATTCTGACTAAGTTTGAGTAATTTTCTGCTGAAAATGGATAAAATATATACCCAAAAGTGTTATTTCCCTATATAAACTATAGTAAACTTTACCCCCTCCCCAAGGGAGAACGGATAGCTCGGGGGTCCTGAAATTTACAATTTAAATAAAGCCCCTGATGATCTTTCCATCCATGCAGAGAAAATGACTGTAATACCTCTGAGTCTGGAGAAGAAGATTTTTGAAATATTGGTTAATTTTCCCTTTTGGGCCCCGCCCTGGCCCCTAGGGTTGGGGTAGGAATCCCAATTTTACAATTTAAAACCATCTTCCTCCTCCAAGGATGATTCTGACCAAGTAAAAATAATTTCCAACAGAAAATTGTCAAAATATACCCAAAAGTGTTGTTTCCCTATATAAACTATAGTAAACTTTACCCCCTCCCCAAGGGAGAACGGATAGCTCGGGGGTCCTGAAATTTACAATTTAAATAAAGCCCCTGATGATCTTTCCATCCATGCAGAGAAAATGACTGTAATACCTCTGAGTCTGGAGAAGAAGATTTTTGAAATATTGGTTAATTTTCCCTTTTGGGCCCCGCCCTGGCCCCTAGGGTTGGGGTAGGAATCCCAATTTTACAATTTAAAACCATCTTCCTCCTCCAAGGATGATTCTGACCAAGTAAAAATAATTTCCAACAGAAAATTGTCAAAATATACCCAAAAGTGTTGTTTCCCTATATAAACTATAGTAAACTTTACCCCCTCCCCAAGGGAGAACGGATAGCTCGGGGGTCCTGAAATTTACAATTTTAATAAAGCCCCTGATGATCTTTCCATCCATGCAGAGAAAATGACTGTAATACCTCTGAGTCTGGAGAAGAAGTTTTTGAAATATTGGTTAATTTTCCCTTTTGGGCCCCGCCCTGGCCCCTAGGGTTGGGGTAGGAATCCCAATTTTACAATTTGGTATCCTCATCTACCAAGGATGATTCTGACCAAGTTTGAAAATATTCCATCAACTGGTTCTTGAGAAGAAGTTGATTATGTAAAAGTTTACGCACGACGCACGATGCACGACGACGGACGGAAAGTGATTGGAATAGGTCACTTGAGCAAAGCTCAGGTGACCTAAAAATGAAATGCCCTTGGCATAAAGATGCTCCAGACAAAATTTAGTTAAAATCCATTTGGCCGTTCAGGACTAGTAGCGTATTACAGAAAACTAAGTCCTCTTCCTTCAAGAATGGCTCTAGACCAAATTTGGTTAAAATCCCTTTGTATATTCTATCCAAATTGTTTTGAGTTTCAGATAAGACAAATGTTATCCTATGTTAACAAGAGGCCCATGGGCCTTAACGGTCACCTGATATATTTATACAGAGAGTTGATTTTTGTTTTTAACATGAACAGAAATATTATTCAAAGTGACAAAAAACAATAAAACCACCTTATTCAATATCTAGCATGCAGATTTAAGACTGAAAAGTATTTGAAACTAGCACTTCTGATTCTAAACAAGGAAAATGAAATTTTATTTTAGCACACAGACACCATTGGGCCCCACTCTACAGCCATTGGGGGTAGGGATGGATCAAAATTCACAAAGTATCAAACTGTCAACTTAGGGTTATAATTCAAATCAAGTTAACATGTAATATTCAAAGTATCATTTGCCTTTATAAACCATAACAAATTTTGCCCCTGGGGGCTGGGGACCATATAATTCACAATTTTAGTTGACCTTTGGCCATGGAAGGTTTCTGCAAAATTTCATTGAAATTGGTTAAGGGGTTTTGGAGAAGAAGTCGAAAATGTAAATTGTTTACGGACGGACGCCGGACGACGCCGGACAAAAGGCGATCGCAATATGTCACTTGAGACCTTGTCTCAGGTGACCTAAAAATATTACAGAATGCACTGGTAAAAGAAATTTATGCATTAGAATACTACACCTTGACAACTACTCTTACCTGATAAGGCTAACAGCAATTCCCTTTCGGATGGATCTACAAAGAAATAAAATTAAGTACATTAAATAATGTACATCTATTCACCTTATAATATAATTCAAGTAATAATATACATTATGAATATCTAGTCCCTGATAATGATCATTTTCCCAATTACTCAGAACACACTGCCATTTACTTAATTTCATTTTGGACACATTCAAAAGTCTTGTAAAACAGTTAAATACATTTATGTTTCTCTCATGTGTTTTTGGTCGTGCAATTAACAAGGTGAGCTTTTAGTACCACCAAGCCAATGGAGGACTTTTTTAATTTTTCAGTAGCTCTGGTCTATTGCAATAAGATGGTATTTTGAATCACCTGATCTATGATTGGACTTCTATAATGACATATCTTGTACACAATCTTTATACTATCGGACAGGCTGCATGCTTTTACCTTTTTTGTTCCTATCTTCATCTTGATAAGTTCTTGAAGAGCGCCCAAGAGATATTTTAGAAAAGTCTGTACAGGTAGTGATGGAATTAACTGTCGACTGTGCATGTTCCATTTTTAATGGAGCTACAAAGATGGAAAACAAGATGAATACAATGATAATATTTCCTCTACAATACCTGTTCAGGCAATACTAGTTAGAGAGGTTATAGCCACGATTATCCCAGTTCTTCATTCTTATAAGGTGTAACTTCTACTCATTTTCATCAATACAGATAAACAAAAGTAGAATCTCATTTGTGTGGCAGGTAAACAAGTGCCCCTTTTTTATGAGGTTTTGTATAATTAGCTTTTTAAGTTAAGTATAGCTCATTGCATTGTACTTAATTCTGATTTATTTAGAGTACATCTCATGATATGAAGCAATACTAATTGTCTCATGCTAAAATATTTTATCTAGGATGCTCCAGACCAAATTTAGTCAAAATCTACTTGGCCGTTTAGGACTAGTAGCGCTTTAAAGGAAAAGTTGACCGACGGACGACGGACGCTGCGGTATGGCATAAGCTCACCATGGTCCTTCGGACCAGGTGAGCTAAAAAGGAACAGCCAGAACTCCAGCCTACACACAAACTTCAAATGTTCGACTTCCGCAGATCAGCTGATTTTGTTAAAATGAAAAATTTATATCTAGAATCTAATAATAACCAACACTTGATATTCCTTTCATTTTTGAAAGATGATCTTATTTGATTTTTTTCGCATTAAACACTGCATATTATGTTTTTTTTAAAGTTTATGTCCGCACCATTTCAAATCATCAGTCACTATAGTAACCATCCAGGGCACTCGTTGGCTGAGCACCCGTCGGCAGGAGGCATTGAGCTCATTTGAAGTTAAATGTACAGCCGGTGAATATGCTGTTTACCAAAAGACCTGAAGATGTAAATGATGATAAGTTGGTGGATGAAGTGCCCTGTGTCGTTACAAAGTTCTCTGGGTTTAATGTGCAAGTTGATGTCACGGGGAGTACCCAGTCGCACGTTTGGTACCAGGGTGTTAGAAAGTTCGTGACCACGAGGAACCCATTGAGAGTCGGATGTCAGTATTTATTATGACAATGTTACAAGTAATTGTTTTAGTTTTAAATTAGAAAGAATAATAATAATAGTACAATGGTGCACCATTCATGATTTTTGTAATGTTTATTATTATTTCTCGCACCTACGTTTTCTCAGAGAAGGGGAGATAACTATTCTCAGAAACGGTACTATGCGTAGTTATATGATCTGTCATTGTGTGTAAAATCAGCTGACCAGACGATAATTGTTGTATTCATAGTCTAATGGCAGTTGTTTTCAGTTGGTAGATTCATATACAGAACAAACATCAAGAATGTAAATATAATCCTGTGTAAATCATATGTGTCGCCTGTCCCGCTTTGTCAATATAATAAGCATTTGACATAGTACTTATGATATATTTAAAGAGAATTGCTTTCAGAAAGAGCCTAATATGCAAGAGCTAAACGCAAAACCTTAACGTTGAGTTTTTTTCTCAGTCCAGAAATATGAGTTTTTTTCCAAAAAAATGCAGAAATCAAGGAAATGTATTTAGTGCAGTAGGCTCCATTACCCATGCTACATCTATGATCGAGGTTTTGTTGGTGTAGCTTCGTCAGAAACAGAGCTAAACGCAAAACCTTAACATTGTTGACGTCGCCGTCGGAAAAGCAACGCCTATGTGCCTTTCCAAAATCCGCCGTAGGCGAAACAATAACCAGAAACTGACATATCTGTTTTGAAACTATTACATCTCTGAATGATTAGATCTGTTGATGTTTATGCTTTTGAATTAAAATCCTCTATGAACCATGTAATGCTTCTATTCCCTCATGTCCAATTTAATTAAGTCATTACAAACAGTGTTACCTGACATGTGCTGTGTAAAATTGCCTCAAAATAGAATTTCCATTGTCAAACAGCAATAAGTTTCGTGTAATTAATGCAGCATCTGCCATGGATTCTACTAAAATCATGCCACAAGAATTGTTAGTAGTGATGTCATATGCTTTTTTTTTTAAATAAAATACAAGCACAAGACATCAGCACATAGTACTGATATCCTAGTGAGGCCTGATCTGCTGCAGCCCGTGGCAACAGTTAATGGGTTAATACTGTATCTGAAACATAGACACTAATTTGGTGTACCTGATGCACTGCGTGAGGAAGACGGTCCTTCCATAGACCCTGTCGAGTCTATAGTGGTTATGGTGGTAGTGGTAGTGGTGGGGATAGTCCGGGTAGAGGGTTGTACGCTCCACAAGTTTGAACCACCTATGGCACCCTCCGTGACAAGACTGGGGAGGGGGATGGACTCAGGGTCTAGGGAGCTGAGAAAACTGCTAGGCAGGAGTGGGGCGTTGGGGTCAAGGGGCCCGGAGGTGGAAGTGGGGACGTCCGACATCCCAGTGGCACTCTCCAGCCTGAAAGGTATACAAAATTTATGTATAAGTTATGAATACATACAAAACATTTTTCATAATTCATAGATTTCTGTCCACTTAATTGCTTAATAGACATATAGTAGCCAGAATCTGCTTGAACCAAGGCATGACGCAATCTACTGACTGATAAAATCTGAACCATATCCAATTAAGTATTAAAATCATCCTGTTTGCAGCGTGCAAATAATAACAAGAGGCCCAATGGGCCTTCATCGCTCACCTGGTATAAATCTCACATTTGTAACCTTAAAAGTGATCTAAAATAAAGCTACAGGCAAAATATCATTATTTATGATTAAAATTCATTCAAAAGACCCGGTTAATTTTTTTTTAAACATTTCACCCCTGTGATTGAAAGTCAAACAAAGTCATTATGTTGAACAAATTTCATAGCCTTTCATCTCAGGATGCAACTAGCAAAGTATCAACATCCTGGGACCCATGGTTATTTAGAAGGGGTCGTTTAAAGATTTTAAACAAATTTGACCCCTATGACCTTGAATATAAGTCAAAGTCATTCACTTTAACAAACATAGTAGGCCTTGATCCCAGCATACTACTGACTAAAATCAACATCCTGAGCCTTTTGGTTATTCAGAACAAGTTGTTTAAATATTTTGAACATATTTGCTCCTTGTGACCTTGAATATGATTCAAGGTCATACATTTAAACAAACTTGGTAGCCCTCGATCCTAGTATGCTACTGACTAAATATCTTCACCCTGGGCATTTTGGTTATTCAGAAGAAGTTGTTTAATGTTTTTAACATATTTGACCCCTGTGACCTTGAATATGGGTGAAGGTCATGCATTTGAACAACCTTTGTAGCCCTTCATCTCAGTATGCTTCTGGCAAAATATCATAACCCTGTGCATTTTGGTTATTCAGAAGAAGTTGTTTAATGTTTTTCACATATTTGACCCCTGTGACCTTGAATATAAGTGAAGGTCATTCATTTGAACAAACTTGATAGCCCTTTACCCCAGCATAATACTGGCCAAAATAGATCACTCTGGGCATTTTGGTTATTCAGAAGAAGTTGTTTAAAGTTTTTAACATATTTTACGCATGTGACCTCGAATATGGGTGAAGGTCATTTATTTGAACAAACTTTGTAGCCCTTTTTCTCAGCATGCTACTGGCCAAATATCATTACCCTGGGCATTTTGGTTATTGAGAAGAAGTTGTTTAAAGTTTTTAACATATTTGACCACTGTGACCTTGAATATGGGAGAAGGTCATTCATTTGTACAAACTTTGTAGCCCTTCATCTCAGCATGCACTGGCCAAAATAGATCACCCTGGGCATTTTGGTTATTGAGAAGAAGTTGTTTAAAGTTTTTAACATATTTGACCCCTGTGACCTTGAATATGGGTGAAGGTCATTCATTTGAACAAACTTTGTAGCCCTTCATCTCAGCATGCTACTGACTAAATATCTTCAACCTGGGCATTTTAGTTAGTTATTGAGAAGAAGTTATTTAAAGTTTTTAACATATTTTACGCATGTGACCTTGAATATGGGTTAAGGTCATTCATTTGAACAAACTCCTTCACCCAAGCATGCTACTGGCCAAATATCATATCCCTGGGCATTTTGGTTATCGAGAAGAAGATGTTTAAAGTTTTTAACATATTTGACCCCTGTGACCTTGAAAATGGGTGAAGGTCATTAATTTTAACAAACTTTGTAGCCCTTCATCCCAGTTTGCTTCTGACCAAATATTGACACCCTAGGCCTTTTGGTTATTAAGAAGAAGTCGTATAAAGTAAAATATTGACACCGGACGACGGACGGACGGACGACGGACGCCGCACCACGGCATAAGCTCACTTGGCACTTTGTGCCAGGTGAGCTAAAAATTATCCCATGAATCCTACATTTGAATCAGCACTATAGGTAGTACGATGACATGTAGACAATTATCACAATGATTTTATGAATGGACTTGTTGAAAGTAAAACTTACATTGAAGCGCCATCCATGGGGAAACTGTGACGGCCCGAGTTGATGGACTGTGCTGTCTCATGACTGATGATTGGAGATGAAGTGGTGGGCAATTTCTCTAGGCCTGACCCAGCTAACTCTTCTGAACTCGCTGTAAACACAAGATCAGCAGTCAAACATTTTGTATTAAAACCCAAAGGTCATACAAGGTCAGGGGCCAAAGAATCTATATTAAAGTTATATTAGGTCAGAGGTCATACATAAATCATTACAAACCTCAAGTCATACTTATACAAATCAGAAAGGTGAAAAATCGCCATGCGTGTTTATCTTTTTGAGGCACTTTCAGAGAAAAATATTAGAATGATTAATTTGTTCAGTCATAAACAATTAAGACTCTGTGTTTCATCACAATGTGCAACTCATGAACTTGATTACTGGCATGTTGTTCAAACCCATTGACAGGCACCAACACGGTTCATAATATTTAATGTAAAATAAGTTATACCAACAACAATCTGAAATGTACAGAAAATGCACATTCAGAGAAATTTTTTAGAGTGATTAATTTGTTCAGTCACAAACAATTCAGACTGTAAATCATCATTCAGTGCAATTCACCAACCATATTGGATGTTCATGTCAGAGCAGCGGACCATAGCTATGGTTCAAGTGAAATTTCAATATTTACCAAGTGTCAAATTTCTTTTTACCAAAAAAATGTAATACGAATTTGTTCTCGTCACGACTTAAGTAACTAGGGTGAATATGATAACTGGTGAATTGTACAAATGTAGTACCCACTATTAGGTTGTCTTCGCCCACCAGTTTCCAAATCTCCCTTAAAAACCTATGTCAACATAAGGTCAGAGGTATAAAGGTTTTTTTAAAGCTCAAACCAAGCTCTACATATTCTAATGGAATATTCATTTAACATTTTTTTAAATGACACCTACAATCAAACAGTTAAGGATGAAAATGTGAAGTTAGTTAATTGACTGATAGTCCAACTGTATCATATATAATGACTTTTCTCAAAGTCAGGAGCTGCAATTGTATCACTGTGTGACTAACTCATGAGGTACCAACATGCAACCATAAACTTGAGTCCTGTTCACAGCCACATGCCTTCTAAGAATCAACAGTAATCAAAAGAGAATACAAACCAAAGTTCTCCAACTCTATAATGTCAGAAGTCATCATATCTCAACACAAAACTATCCAAGGCACTTTCAGAGAAAAAAAATAGAGTGATTAAGTTTGTTCAGTCATGAAAAATTCAGACTCTTGCGTATCATCATTAAGTGCACTTGGACCCCATGTTTTAACACTTGTAGCTGCTAGTCTGCTTTTTACTGTGTATTAATATTGTCTCTTGAGTAGGGGTGACCTATATCGTGAGTGATGCTGCGATACGATACGTATCACGATACTTGGGTCGCAATACCATACCAATCACGATATCTAGAAGATATATACAATGTGTATTTAGCAGTTATTTGAAACCTGTCTTCAATTTCGTATCAGGTCAGTATAATAGGTTCATTATAAATAACATTAAATACCAAAATATACTATTTATACATCATTACCTAATTCATTAACTTCTGGCTTGAATATAATACCAGGATAATACTCTCTGGAAACTGCTGCATGGAATGGAGTGAATTTTGATGATCTAGTGTGTACATTAATCCTTAAAAGCACCTTTTCAACACCTGAAAACGATGCATTGGTGAATCATTACACCCCCTTGGTGAATCATTACACCCCTACTATAGAGTCCCTTGGTGAATCATTACACCCCTACTATTGAGTCCCTTGGTGAATCATTTCACCCCTACTATAGAGTCCCTTGGTGAATCATTATACCCCTACTATTGAGTCCCTTGGTGAATCATTACACCCCTACTACAGAGTCCCTTGGTGAATCATTACACCACTACTATAGAGTCCCTTGGTGAATCATTTCACCCCTACTATTGAGTCCCTTGGTAAATAATTACACCCCTACTATAGAGTCCCTCGGTGAATCATTATACCCCTACTATTGAGTCCCTGGGTGAATCATTACACCCCTACTATAGAGGCCCTTGGTGAATCATTACACCCCTACTATTGAGTCCCTTGGTAAATCATTACACCCCTACTATAGAGTCCCTTGGTGAATCATTTCACCCCAACTATTGAGTCCCTTGGTGAATCATTTCACCCCTACTATAGAGTCCCTTGGTGAATCATTACACCCCTACTATAGAGTCCCTTGGTGAATCATTACACCCCCTTGGTGAATCATTACACCCCTACTATAGAGTCCCTTGGTGAATCATTACACCCCTACTATAGAGTCCCTTGGTGAATCATTACACCCCTACTATAGAGTCCCTTGGTGAATCATTACACCCCTACTATAGAGTCCCTTGGTGAATCATTACACCCCTACTATAGAGTCCCTTGGTGAATCATTACACCCCTACTATAGAGTCCCTTGGTGAATCATTACACCCCTACTATAGAGTCCCTTGGTGAATCATTACACCCCTACTATAGAGTCCCTTGGTGAATCATTACACCCCTACTATAGAGTCCCTTGGTGAATCATTACACCCCTACTATAGAGTCCCTTGGTGAATCATTACACCCCTACTATAGAGTCCCTTGGTGAATCATTACACCCCTACTATAGAGTCCCTTGGTGAATCATTACACCCCTACTATAGAGTCCCTTGGTGAATCATTACACCCCTACTATAGAGTCCCTTGGTGAATCATTACACCCCTACTATAGAGTCCCTTGGTGAATCATTACACCCCTACTATAGAGTCCCTTGGTGAATCATTACACCCCTACTATAGAGTCCCTTGGTGAATCATTACACCCCTACTATAGAGTCCCTTGGTGAATCATTACACCCCTACTATAGAGTCCCTTGGTGAATCATTACACCCCTACTATAGAGTCCCTTGGTGAATCATTACACCCCTACTATAGAGTCCCTTGGTGAATCATTACACCCCTACTATAGAGTCCCTTGGTGAATCATTACACCCCTACTATAGAGTCCCTTGGTGAATCATTACACCCCTACTATAGAGTCCCTTGGTGAATCATTACACCCCTACTATAGAGTCCCTTGGTGAATCATTACACCCCTACTATAGAGTCCCTTGGTGAATCATTACACCCCTACTATAGAGTCCCTTGGTGAATCATTACACCCCTACTATAGAGTCCCTTGGTGAATCATTACACCCCTACTATAGAGTCCCTTGGTGAATCATTACACCCCTACTATAGAGTCCCTTGGTGAATCATTACACCCCTACTATAGAGTCCCTTGGTGAATCATTACACCCCTACTATAGAGTCCCTTGGTGAATCATTACACCCCTAATATAGAGTCCCTTGGTGAATAATTACACCCCTACTATAGAGTCCCTTGGTGAATCATTACACTCCTACTATAGAGTCCCTTGGTGAATCATTACACCCCTACTATTGAGTCCCAAGTTACAATCATTTTTAAGATGCCAGTGCTACTGTTGTTTATCCCGGTTGAAACGTTCCAGGTGGCACAAACATACTTAGCGGTAAACCACTAAAACATAAAAACCCATGAACCAAGATTTCAATGTTCTGCCTTCTACTGTGAACTGAATTGTATAACTTTTCCTTCATATTGGCGCATTTACCTTGTTATATGCACAAACTAGTGATAGTCCATAATTTATTTTTGACCAGGCATGACTGGTCCCCTTTACCTGCACATGCCCAATTTTGTAGAGGTCAGCCTCAGTTCCAATCTGTGCCTGTTGATCCCAATTTGTGACTGTCAGTTCGTTTCAAGTTCAAACAGATAACTGAATAATGAATGATTACCAAGAAGTGTATCCTAAAGTACAATCACCCTGCATTCCCCTAACAGCAAGTGTTTCACTTATTCTACATCAGAAAACAATAGATTGGCTCTGGCATTCTCTCTTTTTATGGTTACAGTGGAAGCACAAATTGAGTACAACTAATGTGGTATCAATTCAAGTTTTGCTAAAGCCTATCAACTTTACAAGAAAGTGAAATCCTTTAAACCTTGAACTGTGATGAACTAACCTGATGACTGGACAGTGACCGCCCCCGAGCTGCTGATCCCCGACACTTCCTCTGGAGTGATGCTACCCTCTGTGGGTGCAGCAGGCACAACAGACACAGGCTGGCTACCGAAAAGTGGTGCAGTTGTCTCCCCCAGTCCCTCAAACGTTGATACACCAGTCCGCTGGGAAGCAGGAGCAGGATCTTGATCACTCAGTAGCAGGGAGGCCATATTCAGTCAGCCATCATTGGGGACTCTTGGTCTGTTCATAAAAATACATACATTTGGATGTATTATTAAGTCAGTCATTTGTACCAAAAGATAAATAGGGTACTTAACATGCCAAAATACAACCACAATAATTCCATCATATTTCCGTTTGAGATTTCATAATTACTAGAAATTGTCTGGCAAATAAAATACTCCAGTAAAACTGTTGTTGTGCAACAGATAGTATTCGCTAGCTGGACAGATTGTAACACAGCTATTTTTGTGAACTGAAGAAATTAAGTACCAACGAGATCTTAATATATGCTACATTGAAAACACTTATAAAGTTTATCTGTTCTGCTTTTGAACTGTCAATTATCAAAACTTCTGCTCAAAATATTGTTATCACTATTTGAATCAGTAAATCACCATTATACAATGAAGTTACCTCGGCCTATCTGCCAATGGAGCCCCAAGGGTGGTGATCGAGGGGAAGCGGGTTAGCTGGGGTCAGGAACGTTGACATCACCAAGGGTGAGGCTGTGGACAGCAGGCAATCAGGTGGCAGATATCCTGATTCTGATTCTAAAGGGGTGGAATTTAAACAGTTTTGGGTACTTCACTTTGCATTTTATGTTATTTCAATGATATCAGCTGAAGTGTTTGAACTTGAAATTTATACTGTTTTCCTCTTTGCTGTACTAATTCTCACAATAACCACAAAAATGCAAAACAAAAGACAGTGAATACATCAAGGTGTTACACAGTCTTAGTTCCAATGTGTGACAGGTTGGCCCTTTTTTGCTGAATTCTTTTCAAAAGTTGCAAAAAGGTAATCCAACACTTATGAAATGATTACACTAATAATACTTAAACCTACAAAATAGATATTTTAGATTATTTAAGTAAAGATAACACAATATCAGCTACACACCTAATAAATATCTGAGTCTTTACAACAAAGATATTTTTCGACTGTGATGGCACTCTATGACTGTGATGTTATTGTGATTCAAGTTTTGACATTTCAGACTTCTTGCCCTTTTGTCTGATAAATGGATGCAAACAAAACAGCTTTCTACACACATTCACACAGTGACAGTTACCTAGCGGGAACATCCTATCCTCCATATTAAATACATTGTTTACGTCATGGAACTGGTGACCAGAGGGCGTGTCTATCTCCAGGTCGTTATAATCATCCTCATCCTTTGCCTCCATATCAGACCCCTGAGGAAGTACACAAGGACCCAAAACGATATACCAGAACCCACCGTTTATATAAAATTGAGTCCTTTTGGCTCAAGGATGCTCCAGACTAAATCAGGATAAAATCCCTTAATCACTATGGTAGAAGAAGGATTTTAAAGGTTTACTTCTATTTCCCCTATTGGGTCCGACCCTTCTGCCCCCTTGGAGACCACACCCACTGCTTATACAAATGCTCCAGACTAAAATAGGATAAAATCCCTTAATCCCTATGGTTAAGAAGTTTTTTTAAAGGTTTTACCTCTATTTCCCCTATTGGGCCCCGTCCCTCTGCCCCCAGAGGGGTCAGACACACCATTTATACAAAATTTGTTTGTTTAGGTTTAACGTCCAGACAACAGTTATAAGGTCATATGAAGGCGGGTGCCTAGTGAGACATCACCGAAAGAGAAAGAAAAGAAAAAGAAATGATAGAAATAGAAGATAAAGATCACTGAGTGTCACAATCGGGGCAGCAAATAAATTCTGGTTTCCTCAATGTCCCTAGCTGAAGACACCGAAGAAAAACCTCAGATTCTGCAGCTCCATCCGCATTAGTCGCCACTTACTGTATCATGCAGTGGGAAACAGCAGGCTTAACATTTCCAATGAGCACGCAGAGGTTACTTCTGGTGTATTCCATAAACTGATTACCGGTAAATGACACATATTTTCAAAACCCCCTTCTGCCAACCTACACTCTATTCTTGTACATTATTTTTACAATACATATTTAGGAGAGGACTATAATAAGTTTAAATAACTTCTTGTCCAATCCCTTTGATCAATAGAATATGTTTAAACTAAATTAATATCAGGCGCGTAGCTGGGCTGTTTGCGATGTACATGAAGGTAGTTTCACCGAGGCCGCAAAGCCATTCTAGGGGTACGGGGGTAAGCCCTCCCCCCCCCCCCCCCCCCCCCCNTCTAGAAGCTCCGTCTTTTGAGATACATATTAGAATGATTTATTTTATTTTACAGACAATATTTTGTTTGTTGATTCATTCACTTTGTTATTGGAAAGCATCGCAAAAATTTAAATGTATTTCAAATGCGAAAGACAGCTCTCCTTTTTATCTCCGACAAAAATGTGTCTATTGTCGGAATTCCACGAAAATATCCGCTGTGTTATATCTCTTTCCTGATGAATCTAAATTAACAAGATATTCAAAATGTCTGAGCCAATATGAACAGATTAATTTATTCGGATTTTTTGCTGTTGTGTCCCCCAAACCCTTTTTATATCATCAATATTTCTCAGAACATAAGATGACGGTAGCTCCTATATCGATGTTTAGATATATACGTGTATATCCAGTAGCCCTACTGAAGATAGGCCTACTCTTAAAAATATACTTATCAGTTCATGACAAGGACAAATGAATGTATCTATGATGCAAAACTCTCAATATTCCTATATAATGTCACAAATTAGCAAAAGCTACATGGCTTTTTTCTGACTTTTGAGGCTTTGCCTTTTTATGTTACATTTGTGGGCGAAGTGAATGCAAAACTCAGATGGATCCTATACGCGCATATATCCGCCCTAGAACCTATTAACAATAATGCTAGTAACAAATCAATCTACAATTGTTATTCGGATTACCTCTAATTGGTGAAAAAAATATTAATACAAAAATACATCCATTCTAGAACAGCAACCCGCCTTCGTTGACATAGTTGTATTTGGGTGCGACGAATCACCGAAACGGACCGAAATGAAACCGAAACCGAAACGAAACGGAGTCGAAATGGAAACATGAGCTATTTAAAGGGAATCCAATACAGTTTAGATTGTGTGTGACCAAAACGGACCCCGATCGGAACCGAAACGAAAGTGTAAATGTTTTAGTTTGTTTGTAAATTTGAGCTGTGTTTCTTTATTTCTCATGTATATGTTGTGTATATACCAAAAACATACAATATAATGTCATGTGTCCATGTTATATAATTACAGGTGCACAACTGGATGTTCATACAGTAAAAAGACAATTATAACATAATGCAGTGACGAGACATCACGTCTTGATACGTTACGTTATTTTCCCCCTTTTTATTTCTTTGCTCATTTTACATTTTACATTGGATTTCTCGACTCATTTTGATTTTATTTTCAATTTATTTAATGCTAGATGTTAGAAATATTGATAAAGTTGTCCATTTAAATGAGCCATCCATTCTTTTTTTATATATTGTTTTATTTTCAAAAGATTTTTTTCTATACAGTGACAATAATAATGGATCAGTAATTCATTCAGATCATTTAATAACCTATTTGTCACCAATCATCTTTCATATCACGTGTGCACTCATACCATACAAATTATGCAAAAAGAAATTTGTATCACTAAAAACTGCATATGGATAGGTATTATTTCATTTAATATCACACTATATTGCTATAAGGAAGAAGGAAGTATAAAAGGAAAGAAAAAGAAGCTGGTAAAAAAACAAACAAGAGGCCCAAGGGCTTTAGCGGTCACCTGAGTTATATCATAGGTACTGGTAGCTTTATTTTATTGTTTAGATGTGATGTGGAAATCAGCATGTAAATTAAGTGAAATACAATACTAGTCATGTCATCAAAGGATAAGAATTTTAAAATATTTGTAAATGTTCCCTTTGGGGCCCCGCTTTAACCCCTGGGGATGGGGCAGGAATTCCAAGTTTACAATGTGATACTGTCATCCACCAAAGATGATTCTGACCAAGTAAAAATGATTTCCAACTGAAAATTGTCAAAATATACCCATAAGTGTTGTTTCCCTATATAAACTATAGTAAACTTTACCCCCTCCCCAAGGGAGAACGGATAGCTTGGGGTCCTGAAATTTACAATTTAAATAAAGCCCCTGATGATCTTTCCATCCATGCAGAGAAAATGACTGTAATACCTCTGAGTCTAAAGAAGAAGATTTTTGAAATATTGGTTAATTTTCCCTTTTGGGCCCCGCCCTGGCCCCTAGGGTTGGGGTGGGAATCCCAATTTTACAATTTGGTAGCCTCATCTACCAAGGATGATTCCGACCAAGTTTGAAAAAAAAATCCATCCACTGGTTGTTGAGAAGAAGTTGAAAATGTAAAAAGTTTACGCACGACGGACGACGACGGACGGAAAGTGATTGGAATAGGTTACTTGAGCAAAGCAGATATCAGAACAAGCATGTCAGGGAAGGAAGTCAAAACAGAGCTAGATTCTAATTAAAGTTAAGTAACAGAATTGTTACTGAATAATTAAGGTGTATCAGCCTAAATTATGTCAGAATTTAGGCAAAATCAACTAATTTCATGCATTTCTTCCATTCATTTAAAAAAAAATTGTAGACAAGGATCACTTTTACCATATGAAATACATTTTTGAACCACATAGTTTTCTTTTATTACATTAGCTAGAGCCATAACAGAGAAAGTACCATGTATAGTTCTGGTTCTGTAGATATAGGATTTGATTAGAAGAAGAAGTTCATTATCAATGCGATTGTAAATGCCTGTGTTATTTACAAAACCAAATAACAATGTTTCTTTATTAATAGGTAATGCAATTGTTAGTGCATTTAACAACCTTTCAAAACTTGCCTGAAAATTCTGAACCTCATCACATTCCCAGAACATATGCACGATTGTCTACCTTTCTCTATTACAGAAATTACAATTAGAATTGTTTGATAAGCCCATTTTATGTGTGTAACAGTCTCAAAAATCAAAGAGATGTTGTGGGTTCGATGGTATTTTTATTACGTGTAAATAAAACCCCTACGAGATATTGCAGGGGTTTACATGTGGCTTAAGAGCCATACAGGTCATTGCCTGGGACCAAAGGGACTGAAGGGTTCACCTCACCAAATACAGCTAAGGCACCGCCTCTTAGAAAGCTCCTTTAAAAATCAAGGACTTACACCTCAGAGTGCCCCGTGTGAAAATGTGGATAGAAGTCAGAGTGAGGTAGAAAGCAAAAACTTCAGGTAAGTCTTGTCCAATCAACATCCCTATAGTCCGTCACATGTCAATACAGGAATATACTTGAAGACAGGTCATCTGTTCCCAAACATTAAGGCAGCCCACCCCATCCCATTACAGGAATGACTTTTAAGGAATCCCATGCTCGTCTTTATATAAAATTCAAACACGGTCCACAACTCCTGACTCCATCAATTGTTGGATGTATTCCGCTCTTGCTCTCCAATCAGGAGTAGGGACGGATGCCTGAGGTAACACAAAATCTTTGTGCCACTTAGGGGGCATTCGATTCCTGGTTGATCTCCTTGGAAGGGGAATAGGGGCCTGCCTGGTATTTTCAGCATTGGCAACAGATGCTGCGTCTCCATCCTCTTCAATATCCAGGGATGGCTTCAGGTCAGCTTGAGGTTGGGGAATATCTTCCTCCATAGAGAAAGTATGATCGTCACCATTAACCCCATGACCTCCAACTTCACCAATATCCAAGCCGTCGCTTTTCAATTGTGAAGTTCCAGTGTCCTCGCCAGCTTCCGTATCATCAATGGCATTGGCAGGGATGCCTGACACGTCCGCTAGGGGACCATTGACCACAATAATGTGTTTATCATCATCATCATCATCATCATCATCATCATCCTTCCTGGATTTTGGTTCCTGGTGTCTCTGTTGTGGGTGTTGTTGAACTTCTTTGTCCACAACATCCCACAAGAGTCCACCAATCGGTAGCAATAAATTCCTATGGAGTCGTCGGGTACGTCCCTCCATCGATTCAGGTTTGACATCAAACACTGGTATATCCTCCCATTTATCCGCTAACTTGTGTTTTCCATCATGGACTAGTTTCTGAACTAACACACGATCTCCCTCCTGAATACTAGACCCTCGCATCCTCTTGTCATACACATCTTTCTGCCTCTCCCCCGCCCGTTTGGACTCCTTGGCAGCGTTCTCATAAGAAGATTTAAGCTTATTCCTAAGGTCCGAGACATACTTGGAATAATTTTGTTTCTCCTTTCCCCTTCTGATACCAAACGCCAAGTCCACTGGTAGACGAGGGTGTCTCCCAAACATCAAAAAGAAAGGTGTATGACCAGTACTTTCATGTCTAGTACAGTTGTATGCGTGGATAAGTGGAGCAATATGGCTCTTCCAGTTGGTCTTTTGATCTGATTCAAGAGTGCCGAGCATACTAAGTAGTGTTCGATTAAACCTTTCACACATCCCATTACCCATTGGGTGGTACGGTGTAGTCCTAGATTTACTTATCCCTGCAACCTGACACAACTCGTGTATAAGCTGGTTTGTAGGAGTCTTACGTTTGATGCATCTAGAACAACCTTGGATCCACTTTTCCACATCTTTATTCATTCCAGGCCAGAAGAAATGATCTTTAAGCAGAGACAGGGTACGATCCCGCCCAGGGTGTCCTACCTCAGTATGAAGCGTCTTCAGAGCTCGACACACAAATGTAGACGGCAGTACAAGCTGATGCATTTGTTGATCATCTTTGGTAACACATCTATATAGCACCCCTTCCTCCATCTTCCAATGGCTAAAGGTCTTCATGAAGGTAGCTTGTTCCGGTGTCAAACTCTGCTGTGCTGGTCTCCTACCTTCCTGGACCGCTTTGATGATGGGTCGTAATACACTGTCTTGCCCTTGAACTTTCCTCCAGTCCCGCTGAGACATCTGTTCCATCGTATCCCAGTCCTCCAAGTCCTCAACAGGATCTGTTGGCACTATTTCTGCTAGACTGTTGGACTGGAGACTGGCACCTACTGCCTTGATGGAATCAGATGATACCTCTATTTTTACATCCACATCTGTATTTTTCTTTCCTGGAATGTATTTGATAGTAAAATCATAGGAGCTGAGAGCGGCCACCCATCTACATTGTATGCCCCGTTGCATCTAGCTTAGCTGTTGATAGAACATATGTCAAGGGATTGTTATCCGTATAGACAGTGAACTTCGCTCCATACAGATAATCAGAGAACTTATCCGTGACGGCCCACTTCAGCGGCAAGAATTCCATCTTGTGGGCAGGATAATTTCTCTCTGATTTGTTGAGTCCCCTGCTAGCATAGCTGATGACATGTCGTTGGTTGTCCTGGTGTTGGTATAGTATAGCTCCCAGTCCTCGTGAACTTGCATCAATGTGCAGTTCAAACGGTAAACTAAAATCCAGAAATGCTAAAATAGGTGGGGATGTCAAAATCTCCTTCAAAGTCTCAAATGCGTTGTGTTGCTCTGTGCCCCAGGTCCAGGTACTAGGGATAGATTTCTTCTTCGTCTTTTTATCGGTAGGAAGCAGTAACTCATTCAAAGGCTTAGCAATGGAAGAAAAATTCTTGACGAATTTTCTATATTATCCTGCGAAACCAAGGAACTGTCGTAATTCCTCTGGTGTTGTAGACGTCTTCCACATCTTAATCTTATCCACTTTCTCAGGATCAGCCTCCACACCTTTCTCAAGACACAATAAATCCTAGGTATTTTACTCGGGCCTGGAACAGAAAACACTTTTTGGGCGACAACTGTAAGCCATGCTCCCGTAGTCGCTGCATGACTTTTCCTAAACGTTCCAGGTGTTCCTCGAAGGTACTAGAGAATATAATAAGATCATCCAGATAAATGAAACACAACTTACCAATGTAATCGCCAAGGCAGTCCTCCATAAGGCGTTGATAGGTTGCGGGTGCATTAACTAGTCCGAACGGCATCCTATTATATTCCCAGAGTCCCAGGGGGCCCACCGTAAATGCTGTATGTTGCTTGTGTTCCTCTAGCACTGCAACCTGATGGTACCGACTCTTCATATCTAAAACTGTGAAATACTTGGATCCATGGAGGGCATCTAAAATTTTGTCAATTCTGGGCATTGCATAGGAATCCTTGGTAGTCCTACTGTTCAACTGTCGATAGTCGATACACATCCGCAGGCTACCATCTCTTTTCCTGGCTAATACAACACATGAAGACCATTGCAGGAGGAATATGACGGTACCTCTGTGCAAATGGTGTTGTATCATTCAACTCTATCCGGTGTTTGACATCTTTGCAGTGTCCAATATCTAGGTCTCCAGAAGAGA
This sequence comes from Mizuhopecten yessoensis, assembly GCF_002113885.1. NCBI lineage: Eukaryota > Metazoa > Mollusca > Bivalvia > Pectinida > Pectinidae > Mizuhopecten > Mizuhopecten yessoensis. The sequence goes on from NW_018404969.1 coordinate 179,397, forward strand.
AAATATCCTCAAACTCATGGAGTAAATCCTCTGTCTTATTCAACTGGTGCTCTGTTAAGTTTGCAGTATCAAGGTTGAGCATCTCCCTGAAATTGTTCTCGACTGGCACCTCCTGGTCCTCAACAGAACCTTCAACAGAAACAGGATGGAGCTCTGGTAATATTTCACTTGGGGAAATAGTCACATTCCTCATAGTGACATTTGTAATAGTTATTGGCAAACATTTGGTACTTGTGTGATCATAGTGGACTAATCCTGGTGTAATATCCAAATCTCGATGTAGGGATGGCTTCCTGGATGGCTGTATAATTGCACATGTAGGAATATAGCTAGTCAAAAGCATTGCTAACAATTCCCTTAATAGTCACCTTGGAATTAGAAGGCACAGTGATCGTCTCCTTTTCCATATTCTTGACTATAGCAAGACACCAGTCTTTCCTACTTAAGGCTCGATCACGCAATGATAAACATCGATAAGACAGACCTGCTAACCTTTGAATCTTCCAATGGGGGTCATGACCCCCATTGGGAAATTCTGTGGGGGGTGATAACGCGCGAACGAAAATTTGTGTGGAAATTTAATAATTTTGCGGGGTCTCGGCTTTATGGCGTATTATGTTTCTACATCTGGCAAGATCAATGACTTTTTTGAAATTAACAAAACATTTTATCACACCTTCATTGTTTTATTACATATTCTTAATCAATATACATGTTTTTCTTTTCCTAGGTGCATACTGAAAGCATGAACCATGTTGATTTAGTTTTGCACATAACAAAGCACATATTGTATCATTTCCTAATTCAGATCTCCCTTCTGTCTGGATCTTCTTCAACATGGAAAATATTCTCTCAGAGTCAGCATTTACTCACTGAAAGTACCAAACATGCCTTCATTAGCCTACACAACACTCCAAACCTAAGATCATTCTCAAAGGGTGCTTTAACTGCATGCCTTTTGATATCGTACGTAGCACCCGAAGCTACCGAAAAATGATTGGTACACAGTTTACAATAGGCATGATCGGGTCCAATATTACTCTTCTGAAGCCAGTCATAATCTTATTAAGCATTGTAATTACAGGCATACTTTTACTTTTTTGACGATGAACACTAAAATAACGAACGTTTTCTGGGGTTAGAAGCCATTTGTGAAAGGGAAATGACAAGCGCTACGATCGGGATTATATGCAGTGTAGTAACAGTGAACAGTTCTCCCCTTTTGAATTTGCCAGGCTGGTTCTGAAACAGGGACGCCATTGTGAAAACAAATCACTTAGGATACGGACTTTACCTATAACTGAAAGCTAAACTTCCGAGAGACACGAACGGAACATTTCCGGCAGTACGGAGTTCCTAATAAAAGACGCGGATGCGGGGGGTTGCGGGGCGTATTTACGGAATGCGGGAGATACGTATGACCCGCACGGGCCTTAAGATCGTCGCGGGTGCTAGGTTCATTTTGCGGGTGTGACCCGCAGAATGCGGGTCATTTAGCAGGTATGTAAGATAGATACCAAGGTACAGACAAACTTTGGCTCTGCATGAAGATATCGTTCACCATATCTATTCTTGCATGCAACCATAATTGGCAGAAGAACATTAGTTCCAAGAAGGACTGGTGGTCCCTATGATTATACCTACTGTCAGGCACCACTAACATCAGAAAGGGTTTACGAACCTCTGGGTCCAAACCTGGTAGCAGGCCAATATCTACTTCTATTACTCCAGAATATATATGGTAGCAATGTTCCACAAGCACATTCTATGTCCAAAATGTTAGTTAATGGCTGTAACTCCAAATGATGTAGATGGGACTTATAAAATGATTCACTGACAGTTGATACAGTTGATCCTGTGTCCAGAAGTGCGCGGACCTTTAGGCCTGAAAGAGAGATAACTTTGTTGGACTCGCCAACTAACTCCGATTCGTTCCTCATATAGCAAATCTTGGGTCTAATGGGTTTCAAGCCTACGGGTGTCCCTGCACCGAACACTTCTTCCCGTTTAACACTTTCTTGGAGTGATCAAGAATTACTCTACAGCCCCTTCTCAATTGACCAGGTTGGCCACATCGCCAGCAAATGAAATCACTGGACTGATCCCCTGTATATATAGTTTACCATTAGAGTTTTGCCCTTGAGACGGTCCTTGGACTTGTCCTTGATTCCTGTAAAAGGGCTTCTTATCTCTACTTTGATTATACTGCTTTGGACAGAAGTTCTTCTATCTTACAACTCCAGGCTGAAACATCCTCATCTTCTTGTTGACATGCACCATAAAATTTCTCTAGTAAAGATTCTCTGGATTCCACCACGCCATATACACTGTCCAGTTTCTCCAACAAATTTCTCAAATCTGCTTCATGACCAAGTCTTCTAGCTACCCCCGCAGCATCGGCCTTGAGGGATTGGCGAATAGCATTAGCTGTATTCTCCTGAGTATATGTAGTATCCTTCAGTAGACATTGGACCTCATACCCCCACTGTTCGAAAGACACTTGATCCTTCTTATCCGTACCTCCACCATAAAAGATTGAAATACGAGGCCACTGTTTAGTGTAAATTGGTCGCTGATTACCAGCCTGCATCATGATCTCCACCAACAGCACCAAGATCTTCCTGTTTCACTCTAGCCTTAGCTCCCTGGTGTCCAGCGTCCAATATCCACTGACTAAAGGCTTCCTTAGATTCCAAGTTTGGTTTAGTACCCAGTTCCTGGAAATATTCCTGCATGCGACCAACCGCCTCCTCAGAGAGAGCCATGTTGCATAAATTATGAAAATAACCAATCACAAAAGTAAAGCACAGAATACTTACCAACAGTCCACTAAGCATTAATAAGAAACAGACGGAGGAAATTAAATACAGTGACAAGGAAATTCCAATTAATAAATTTGATAACTACTATACATGATTACATGGTTGAAATAAGTATAATTGAAATTAAATGTGATCTTAAGTACAAGTTAATTTTACTAAATTGAGATGGTATATATGACAAAATTAATTTTAGTAGAAAATATTAATTCTCTAAATATTTCTCAATGGTATATAAACAAGCAAAATCAAAATGTACTGATAATCCAAACTGTAAAATTATGAAATGTTTCCAATATCAATTCATATAGTTATTGACCACAGTAAACAATAGTAAGCAATATTAAACTGCATGTCTGTTGAGAGTCAAATACCTACATGTCAAAGTCAAATATTAGATCAAGTGTGAGAAGAGAAGAAAAAATTATAATAAAGAGAGCTCCTGGTACAATTAGAAGATCTTACCAGTTTCACTACTGTACATATGGCCATGAAAAACCCATGAAATTACCATGAGATGAATGCCATGAAAAAGCCATGAAAAAGCCCATGAAACACAACCTTTTTAATGGCCCTTATTTTTGTTAAACCCCATTAAATTACCATGAATATATTTTTTCAGCCATGAAAAAACAGAAATTCAAAGCCATGAAAAAAGGCCATGAATGTGTGTGTCAAGGAAATTCATGGCCCATGAAACATCAAAATTCATGGCCCATGAAACATCAAAATTCATGGCCATGAATTCAGCATGAAAATTCTAGGATAGAAATTATCATGGCCATGAAAAAAATCATGGCCATGAAACCCCCCCTGAAACATGACCGAATTCATGGCCCATGATTTTTTTGCCATGAAAAAGGTCTTTTTTTGCAATTTTCATGGCCATGAAAATAAAAAAAATCCTACCATGAAAAATACACGGATTAAAACTACATATAATTTCATGGCCATGAAAAATTATGCTCCACCACGAAAAATGAAACTCATAAATAATACAGGCATATATAAAGCTAGGCTGCATGTTTAAACAGTTAAAATATTATCAGAGTACTTTCCGGATTTGAACAAAAACAAGGAGAGGAACGAGAACATGAACCACCTCCATTTACACAGGTAAGATCAGATGTTCCTTCGTGTGTCGATCTCGTCTTTATAAAGTTGTGTTTAACCACTAAAATATAAACCAGCAAACAAAATTACATTTTATCATTTTATGCTATTTTGTGTGTGAATGAAAATTGAATAGAAAGTCAATAATCATTGGGTTTCATCATCAGATATTGCNAAAAAAAAATAAAAAATGTCTTATTTCTCAAATTACTGTTAGATAAATTTAGGGCAATTACTGACTGTAGTGATGGGTAACTTTAGTCCATTTAAGCCGTTTTCTAAGTGATTTTTTTTTATATATATAACGTGACGCTACCACAATTGGTACAATTTTGACGGTTTTTTAGTGATCTTTAAAAATTCAGATCTTGTATCTGGAATGTTTCTTGATTCTTGACAAAGACTATACCTATGGTGGTTTATTTTCAGGAAAAGATTTATATCTAAGTAATTTATTTTTGAAAATACATCGCTAAACTCGGAGTGAGATTTCGTCCGTTTTTCGGCCGTAAATAATACCCAAATTGGTACACCATATCACAGGCTATGGAAATTGTTTATATTTCTACAAGTTGATGTGCCGATTACAACAAAATATATTGCTTTTATAGATACCACACTGAACTATAATTGTATATATTCACTTTTATATTATCCGAATATAAGGACCAGAAATCAACATTTAAACATGCTTATATTTAACCCCTTGAAAATCCTCCAAAGTTTCGTCGACGTACGTCGTTTTTACTGGTTTTCCGATATGTTTACTTTGAAGTCATCGTGTACTCTTAAAATGTTCCTGAAAACAAAACTAT